>NW_026290925.1:0-119766 GCF_023373465.1 Oncorhynchus keta | reverse complement strand
GTTACAGTATCCACCATTGCTTGTGCAGCAGAACACAGTGCTATTCTCCCTCTAGTCCTCAAGCAGCAGGACAGTGAGCTCCCTCTATGGGGCACTAGGTTATAAAAATATAAACAGATTCCCTGTGTCAGCATTTCACTTGGACACTGGCACTGTGTTGACACACAGCAGATGAAGTTAAAATAGGGAAAATAGATGTGCTTCAAGCCAAACCCTCTCCGCTACTGTAAATAAAACATGTATACACACACATATGCAAATGATGTCACACACACAAACACACGAGCGGCCCTCCCAGGAGGCACGATCACACTCAAGCAGAGAATTCAGTGTCACAGAAAGCCAGTTTCTGACCCTACATCCCCGCCAGACAGATGAGGCAGCTGGACAGGGACGGGCAGCCGTCTGGCCCTCACAGCCCCTGGGGAACTGTGAGGAGGAGACCCCTCTCTCTTCTGGAGAGTGACCAGCTGAGCTGCTTTACTAGGTGTATGAGAACACCGTCATGTCCTAGGTCAGGGCTGTCTAAGCAGGATACACAGTGGGCTCTGAACTACTGCTGAAGGCCTTGTGGAGGAGCCAGCCCAGTGACAGTCTTTACACTGGTCATAAAGATTTACATTTACATTTACATTTAAGTCATTTAGCAGACGCTCTTATCAGAGCGACTTACAAATAGTGCATTCACCTTATGACATCAGTGGAACAGCCACTTTACAATAGTGCATCTAAATCTTTTAAGGGGGGGAGAAGGATTACTTTATCCTATCCTAGGTATTCCTTAAAGAGGTGGGGTTTCCAGGTGTCTCCGGAAGGTGGTGACTCCGCTGTCCTGGCGTCGTGAGGAGTTTGTTCCACCATTGGGGGGCCAGAGCGCGAACAGTTTTGACTGGGCTGAAGCTGAAGATCCTGCTTGACTGACAGTTGAGTTACATACAGTCCTAGTTCACCTCTTGACAAACCAAATCATTGTTGTTGAGGAAAATGTGTTTTAATAATATATTTGGCTGCATCGTGTTAAATAGGTGCATTTGTACTGCAGAACATATAGTGCATTGGAAAGTATTCAGACCCCTTGACGTTTTCCACATTTTGTTACGTTACAGCCTTATTCTTAAACGGATAAAAAATAAAAACATAACTCATCAATCTACACACAATACCCCCATTATGACAAAGCAAACACAGGTTTAAAACATTTTTGCTAAATAATTTCAAATAAAAAACAAATATCTCCCATACATATACCTTATTTACATAGGTATTCAGACCTTTTGCTATGGGACTCAAAACTGAGCTCAGGTGCATCCTGTTTCCATTGATCATCCTTGAGATGTTTCTACAACTTGATTGGAGTCCACGTGGTAAATTCAATTGATTAGATGGGATTTGGAAAGGCACACATCTGTCTATATAAGGCCATAGCATCATGCTGTGGGGATGTTTTTCAGTGGCAGGGACTGGGAGACTAGTCAGGATCGAGGGGAAAGATGAATGGAGCAAAGTACAGAGAGATCTGATGAAACCTGCTCAGAGCGCTCAGGACTTCAGAATGGGTTGAAGTTCACCTTCCAACAGGACAACAGCCCCTAAATATACAGCAGGAGTGGCTTTGGGACAAATCTCAATGTCCTTGAGTGGCCCAGCCAGAGCCCGGACTTGAACCCGATCAGACATCTCTGGAGAGACCTGAAAATAGCTGTGCAGCGAAGTTTCCCATCCAACCTGACACAGCTTGAGGGGATCTATAGAGAAGAATGGGAGAAACTCCCCAAATACTAGATGTGCTAGCTTGTAGCGTCATACCCAGAAGACCTGAGTCTGTAATCGCTGGCAAAGGTGCTTCAATAAAGTACTGAGTAAATGGTCTAGTTAAGGGATCTGAGTACTTTCCGAATGCACTGTTTTGCAGTCATATTGTCAGCGGCTGATGGAGGCACGTTGTTCTCAGCGGCTGATGGAGAGCACGTTGTTCTCAGCGGCTGATGGAAATACGTTGTTCTCAGCTGACTGATGGAAACGTTGTTCTCAGCGGCTGATGGAAACGCGTTGTTCTCAGCGGCTGATGGAAGAGCTGCGTTGTTCTCAGAGGCTGATGGAAACACGTTGTTCTCAGCGGCTGATGGAAGCACGTTGTTCTCAGCGGCTGATGGAGAGCACGTTGTTCTCAGCGGCTGATGGAAACACGTTGTTCTCAGCGGCTGATGGAGGCACGTTGTTCTGACGGACTGCACGTATTACAGGTTTGATATTGAAAGATATTTTGTGTATTTGCAGTTGACCCTGAAAACTTGTCACACAGATTGCAAAGCATTCCCCAAAATGCCAAACATCTCTCTTCCTCCCCACATCAATAGAATAGTAGTGTAGAGTGTATACACTAACTATTCAGTTGTGAAGCTTTGCCTTACTAAGTGCTTATAAATATTGAATGGCTAAATGGGAAATGTTAACATTTGTCCAATTGCCTTGTTATTAATGAAATATTAATCGCCAAGAAAAAGCTTTTGTTTTACCACAACAGTGAGAAAAGGTAAAGTTGAAATGAATAACACTTTTTGTATTCCTTCGTAGATGTTGACGTCTTTGATCCTTCCTGACCCCCATTTTCCATGTCTGTCAGGGATGATACATACAGCACGCCCTGCATTGTAGGCCAGTCAATTATACACGTAGAGATTCTAAAAGTAGGCATCTCAGATCTACAGTGGCAGAAGACGTCCATTCAGGACAATTCAACTGATTTAAATGAATGGCCTCTACTTCTTGGATGCTGGATTTCAGCTATTCACTGTAATCTGTTGAGTTAGCTGGGTCAGAGATGAGTTCTTCTGTTAGTCCAAAATCATACCAAAGTGGAGCGTAGAGCAACAAGTCTCTCCTTCTCCTCCTCTACCACTAGCAGCTCCAGAGAGGCACAGTGTAACTCTCTCCTCACGTGGCGCTGTTCCTACAGAGCAGGGTGCTGCTCCTGCAACACACTGGAACCCCCAGATTACTGTGCCTGGTACGTTATCGACCTGCAGATCCAACTATCCATGGATTTTCACATTTGACAAAAACACACCCTACAATTCAACCCAAATGAACTCAAATTGTCAGTCAAACTGAGAGGGACAAGATTCTTCAAGATAAATATGCCTTTAATTAGAAAATATTACAAAATGATGCATGTACACAGATCAGTAGACTCAGTCACTCCTTTTACGACTCGTCCTGTGGGACTTTGGTTGAGGCACCAACATGATGTAGAGGCCAGAGCTGGAAGAGAAAATCACCAAAACAAACAAAGCAGAAGACAGAAGGCGTTGGGTTAAAAGGGTACTATAGGGCTCTCGTAAAGAAGAACAAACAACATTTATCCATTACATAATGTGTTTATCATGACTATTCCAACATCCTCACTTCCTGGATACGCTTGGTAGCGTGGATTTAAATGATGTATGAGACTTCATAAAACTGTCGTCAGGTCTCGTCATTGGGCCCCAGTGGACGGCTGCTGTCAGTCAAACGGACAGAAGGTTGTCTGACCTGTTTCCAGGGTCATGGTTGCTATGACATCCAGTGACATGACAACACAGCAGAATGGACAGCTAGACAATAGCCCAGGCCTTGGTCTACGAGACAGATCTGTCTTGAACTTCCAACTTGTTTGAGTGTTTACATTTACTCAACTTGCCACAGAATGGGAATAAGGAATATTTTGAATCCAGGCAAGCAAAACCTACAATCAATTTCAGTGCAAGGCATTTCATATTTCACCATGGCCATGGGCAAAAAGACAAAAGGAGGCTGTGATATAAATAAACGTGGCACAGATTTCTCTCTATACAGACAGAGCATTCTACTAACTCTTTATGCAGACCATTATACTAACTCTAAAGGTTCAAATGAATGTGAGATGGGTCCTGCGATGTTCCCCTCCTTACCTTTAAGCAGACACGGCCTCGAATCAGGGCATAGGGGAACTGGGCCGTAGCTCCTGGAGTCTGTGGAATTCCTAAGATTATCCCCTTCCAGCCACACGTGCCCTTTTGGAACCTAGACACACCCCCACGGCAAGACACACCCCACGGCAAGACACACCCACGGTAAGACACACACCCACAGCAAGACACACACCCACAGCAAGACACACCACAGCACACACACCCACAGCAAGACACACACCCACAGCAAGACACACACCCACCACACACACACGGGATGACACGGGAAAAAACACAACGATAGAAAATATTGAATTTGTTCCATGACGACTGCAACAGCCAGTTATACTGTAAACAACACGATTCCCTGACCTAGCTTTTAAACTTTGTTTACATGAAGGAGTGAGACAATACAGCGCCAGCACCCTCCACCCACCATTATGTAAAGAGAGCCCACCTCAGCCGCCTCGCCCAACTGAACCCCCACTTTCCCTCAACCCAACTTAACGTCAACCCCTGGTCTGTCCTCCTTTAGCCCCGGACGGTCATAGGAGCAAGGGGTCATGTGTAACGGGGGCAGGGTCAGGGGGATTTAGTGGGACTTCAAAGGCCATTAGGCTGTTGGCTGAGATCTAACCCCTTTACCAAGGGAGATATAGAGGGGGAGAGAGAGAGGGGCCAGGGCTGAAGATTTTCAGTCTGAATCGTCCACTGGTCTCCATTAGTGAGGCCCGAGCTGCCAGTGGGGTGGCCAATCGGAAGCGGCTAATCACAGTGACACCAATTATGATTCATCTCATCACTTTGCTAGAATAATCTTGTCAAGGCCCTAATTAAGTTCCTCGTCCCTCCTATATGTGAAGACAGGATGAACAACACATTATATTGTCATAATGGGCATCACAATCTGCAACTGTGTTTGTGTTGCCTAACTTTTTTAATGAACAAGGTCTTGGGGAGAAAAGGAGAGGGAGATGAAATCAGATGAGAACATTATCAGAGGGGGGGGACACACGCAAACACTGATGTCTTGATTCCAATTGTGTGCGTCCATCGTATCGCAATCGTCCCAACATCCAGAATCCTTATGCAGTATTAACCTATGCATTGTGTTGTGTTTCATATTCCATGGATGAGCCAGATGAGCTGACACTAATCGTGATGCAGTGACATATTGACCTAACACGAGGTAAACAACTCGGCCCCCGAGAACAACGACGACACAAACCAATGTCATCTGAGAAGCATATGTCAGCCTGCTGCATTCCACCATTACCCTCAGTAGCATGGCAACATATGGCTGCTCCCAAGCACACGGAGACCAGAGAGAACGTGGTGCCGTTTGTCATCTGCTGGACCATAAGCCCCTGCTATGCTCCAGCCTCAGCCTCCATCTTAGACTGACTCACTGCCTTTGTCCTGCTCAGAAAGTCAGGGTGTAATATCATCAACACGACCCTGTCGGTAGGCACGCTCATCTATGTTTTAGGAGACACAAAGGGGCGGCTGCTTGAACACAGGTTCAGACTACTTCTGGTTTCAAAGCGGGTTCAAGTCTCCATAGAAACGTTACTGAAAGTGCTTTTTAGGCTAGCAGAAGGTCTAATCTGAGTCCATTACACTGCCTCAGAGTTTAGCAAACACTAGGTAGGATACATTAGTGGTGGTCAAAGCTTAGGGCCCACAGAGTGAAGGAACTACCTAACTAATCCAACATCAAGGTATAGGTCAACTCTATTCAGGATCTAGACTCCATTCTGTCCACTACTAACAAGGTCAATACATTTAGATCGATCTGCTGCGAGTCAATCAAGAGTGATCAACAAATACACAGACACACAAACACCAAAGCTCTGATTGATTCGGAGCATCAAACTAATGACCCTGTAGAGAACATTCCACATGGAGTCTCAGACAGGGGCATTTCAAAGTTACTCCTCTGAAACATATATTATTATTGCAGTATATTATGGTGGTGAAAGACCGAGGGTTCACACATCACCTTGCATGTTAACACATGTCAGAATCGTACATTTTATTATGACTGGGATGGTGTAAAGAGAGGCCAGACTCTATCATTTGTAGAAACGGATGTCCCTGACGTTCTCCTCTTGAACCTAACAACCAGAGGGTAGAACTAACCTCTCCTTTCATTTTACCTGCACTGGATGTTCAAATGGATCTGGTTATTACCTAGGGGTATGATACTGGTGGTATTGGAACGAGGTAGACAAATTCTGTCCCCCCGTCATAGTTGGTGGAACTCTTCTTCTCTGATTAAACACCTGCAAGCTCACCGCAGGCCATCATAACCACAGCAGTCTCTGAAAACGCATTTATGGATCACACACCAGTGTTGAGTGAAGGTAGAGAGGATGTCAGGATAAGCACCTGCATGATTGACAGGCAGAGAAGCAAACACTCCTCATGAACTGTTTACCTACTTCTCCATGACACTAAGCTCCCAGTCTGACATGCCCTGTCCCAACTCCCTACACTGAGTCACCAGAACAGAATGAGAGCGCTCAGCCAAACCATAATCAACAGACATTGTTACTTTCCACAACACACTTCCAGCCAGCCCAGTCATCCAGTCAGACTGTGTGCCCAGCTAGGGTTTAGGGTTGAGTGGCGTATCTCAACTCAACCTGGCGGCTGTGTTGTGATGGGACTCAGAGGGAGTGATGGAACCTGTTCTGTGGTTGGGTGGTTGAAGGGGTGGGGGCGAGGCTATGTGTACCTGTCAGAGACGTGTCAAGGTGGGAAAGCTGAGCTCACCTGGATAGTGAAGTCTGCCGTTCCAACAGCCTGGTCAGGCCTCACCCTGAGTCGCTCATTAAGATAACATGATTGAGGTAGTGCTGTTTAAGGCCTCACCCTGAGTCGCTCATTAAGATAACATGATTGAGGTAGTGCTGTTTAAGGCCTCACCCTGCTTCGCTCATTAAGATAACATGATTGAGGTAGTGCTGTTTAAGGCCTCACCCTGCTTCGCTCATTAAGATAACATGATTGAGGTAGTGCTGTTTAAGGCCTCACCCTGCTTCGCTCATTAAGATAACATGATTGAGGTAGTGCTGTTTAAGGCCTCACCATGCGTCGCTCATTAAGATAACATGATTGAGGTAGTGCTGTTTAAGGCCTCACCCTGCTTCGCTCATTAAGATAACATGATTGAGGTAGTGCTGTTTAAGGCCTCACCATGCGTCGCTCATTAAGATAACATGATTGAGGTAGTGCTGTTTAAGGCCTCACCCTGCTTCGCTCATTAAGATAACATGATTGAGGTAGTGCTGTTTAAGGCCTCACCCTGCGTCGCTCATTAAGATAACATGATTGAGGTAGTGCTGTTTAAGGCCTCACCCTGCGTCGCTCATTAAGATAACATGATTGAGGTAGTGCTGTTTAAGGCCTCACCCTGCTTCATGATTGAGGTAGTGCTGTTTAAGGCATTAAAGATAACATGATTGAGGTAGTGCTGTTTAAGGCCTCACCCTGCTTTGAGGTAGTGCTGTTTAAGGCCTCACCCTCATTAAGATAACATGATTGAGGTAGTGCTGTTTCAGGCCTCACCCTGCGTCGCTCATTAAGATAACATGACTGAGGTAGTGCTGTTTAAGGCCTCACCCTGCCTCACCCTGCTTCGCTCATTAAGATAACATGATTGAGGTAGTGCTGTTTAAGGCCTCTCACCCTGTTTCTTCACCTGCTTCACTCATTAAGATAACATGATTGAGGTAGTGCTGTTTAAGGCCTCACCATGCGTCGCTCATTAAGATAACATGATTGAGGTAGTGCTGTTTCAGGCCTCACCTGCTTCACTCATTAAGATAACATGATTGAGGTAGTGTTGTTTAAGGCCTCACCATGCTCTCTCTGATCATTAGACTAATATCATTGAGGTACTGTGTTTTGTCTAACATGGAGGGATAGCTTTAGACTCTGAAGGCTCTCTCTCCCCCTCTGTCTCTCTCAAAGACACCCACCATCATATCATGGATCAAATGTCTTTGTTGTGACAATGCAGCAGACATACTGTAGGAAAGACTCCTAAGAGGTGACAAGCCAATTTGTCCATCTCCTCATCATCAATGTGGGAGGAAAGAACCTGCCAGCCTGTCAGAAGAAAGAGGAGGTGAGGACAGGCTCTCATATAGCACACAAACAAAAACATGCATGGTGGGATGCCTTATGTCACACAAGGCTTCTATTTCATTAACACCACAACCAACTGTGTTGACAGATATTTTGGTGTGTGTTTTGACAGGGGAAATCCTACAGAGATTGGTCTGGTCTTATGCATTGTTGACCTATGTCTTGCACTGAGACACATTTCAGAGGTACCGATCTGCCATCTTAATTTGACCAGTTTCTCACGGCAGGGAAATAATCCTGCAGTAACAGGAAATGTGGACTATTATGTGGATTAAAATGAATGGACATTTTTGTATGGGTTGATACATTTTAAATAAGGGTAAATCAAGGTCTGACATTTTAAAGTGTGAATAGCAAACATTAGAATACGTTTTAAAACTTGAATACACAACATGTATGCATTTTCTACGCCAACAGAGTGATCCAATTAAGAGAGTACATCTGTAGGCTGAGACCTTGACCAAGATATGTGTAGAGATTAAACCTGTTCAATATAGCTTTACTGCCTGTGTGTAGAGATGAAACCTGTTCCCAGAGGAAAATTAGTTTCTTTCATTTCCTGGATGACACCAGCACATCCTGTGTGTGGTTACATTCACCTATACGTCCACTGTTCATGTGAGAGTGTGTACACACACAACACAAACACCTCAGCCCACCCATCAACCTGTCCACTCGGTTGGCACTAACTCTAACAGGCTTCAGAGAGATTGGCAGGCTGGGCGGTGGCTGAGGGCGGCGTGGCCGGGGGAGCAGTAATAAGAATGCAATGACAGTGGTTCCACCACAACCACGGTTTTGAGGAAATACAGTCGCTGTCAAAGGATGATATTTGGACTGACGACACAAGATGGATGTGCCTGGTCTGGAATCTAAACACCCAGAACACACTGGGATTGAGTTGAAGACACAGGTGTTTGGCTACTTATGAAGATGATTGACTGAAATGAGAGACTATCTGAAACACAACATGAAGTGTCTTGACAAGGCTTAATCGTTCATCCAGAATGTATTGCTTTACTGGCTCATGTCAAGCCCTCGTCAAAATCTTCTCCAGGTCGTTGTTGTAAATGTGCTCTCAATACTCTTACCTGGTAAACTAAAGGTAGAATACTTTACATGTGGCTGAGAGTCCTGGGACTGTTGATGAATACTTTACATGTGGCTGAGAGTCCTGGGACATGACTGTTGATGAATACTTTACATGTGGCTGAGAGTCCTGGGGCATGACTGTTGATGAATACTTTACATGTGGCTGAGAGTCCTGGGACTGTTGATGAATACTTTACATGTGGCTGAGAGTCCTGGGGCATGACTGTTGATGAATACTTTACATGTGGCTGAGAGTCCTGGGACATGACTGTTGATGAATACTTTACATGTGGCTGAGAGTCCTGGGACATGACTGTTGATGAATACTTTACGTGTGGCTGAGAGTCCTGGGGCATGTCTGTTGATGAATACTTTACATGTGGCTGAGAGTCCTGGGACTGTTGATGAATACTTTACGTGTGGCTGAGAGTCCTGGGGCATGACTGTTGATGAATACTTTACATGTGGCTGAGAGTCCTGGGACATGACTGTTGATGAATACTTTACGTGTGGCTGAGAGTCCTGTGACATGACTGTTGATGAATACTTTACATGTGGCTGAGAGTCCTGGGACTGTTGATGAATACTTTACATGTGGCTGAGAGTCCTGGGACTGTTGATGAATACTTTACGTGTGGCTGAGAGTCCTGGGACATGACTGTTGATGAATACTTTACATGTGGCTGAGAGTCCTGGGACTGTTGATGAATACTTTACATGTGGCTGAGAGTCCTGGGACATGACTGTTGATGAATACTTTACGTGTGGCTGAGAGTCCTGGGACATGACTGTTGATGAATACTTTACGTGTGGCTGAGAGTCCTGGGACATGACTGTTGATGAATACTTTACATGTGGCTGAGAGTCCTGGGACATGACTGTTGATGAATACTTTACATGTGGCTGAGAGTCCTGGGACATGACTGTTGATGAATACTTTACATGTGGCTGAGAGTCCTGGGGCATGACTGTTGATGAATACTTTACATGTGGCTGAGAGTCCTGGGGCATGACTGTTGATGAATACTTTACATGTGGCTGAGAGTCCTGGGACATGACTGTTGATGAATACTTTACATGTGGCTGAGAGTCCTGGGACTGTTGATGAATACTTTACGTGTGGCTGAGAGTCCTGGGACATGACTGTTGATGAATACTTTACATGTGGCTGAGAGTCCTGGGACATGACTGTTGATGAATACTTTACGTGTGGCTGAGAGTCCTGGGACATGACTGTTGATGAATACTTACGTATTGGTGGGTCTTGAAGACATCCGAGGGGCCACTGGTGCAGACTTTGTCTCCCTCCAAACCGATGACTCTTTTACAGATGTTCATTTGTGGATCAAATGGACTCTTAGCGATGACTATATCACCACTGCAGACAGAGAAGACAGGATCAATGGGGTGTGATGTAATTCACAGATATCAGGGAGAACATCAAGAGGTTATGGTGCAAAAGACACCACTCAGAGTAAACTACGTTTTACTTTACCAACTTTGAGAATTTCAAGTTGAAAACTAAAACTCACTTCTCGATTCTGCAGAGATGGCGACTCAACCGTTCTGAGAAGACAACGTCGTGGCTTGTGATGGTGGGCTCCATAGAAGGACCAGAGCACTGTGGGTAAATTCACAGGCATTGAAGTTGTTACTTGGGAATTCACAGACCATGGCCACAGAGAGAAAAGTATCCTACACACCGCAACAAACTCTCCGATGTACTCAAAGGCACAGTGGGCGACGCAGCCGTACTGGATGGTGTATCCCACGAAGCCCAAGGTCTTCCCCAGCGCACTGCGGAACATCTCACCACCTACACAAACACAACACACATCATTACAGCGCTTCATTCAGGGGACAGACAGGTGAGGGGTGAGCTGTCACAGCAGCTAGTCTATTAGCAGCTCTAGGAGTAGTGTGCAGTGCAGACTAGTGTCACACTCCCTGGTGTTTCATTCTCAGGGGCTCTACAGCCCGTTGACACCACAGAACCAGCCTAACCTTTGACCCTGTGTGAGATTGACCAATCGACACCTTGCAGATCACGGACAAACATACCAGCCTAGCAGCTTCATACTAGCATCAGTCCCTATCACTGCATCAGCCATGCTGACCAGGGTCTTCAGTACAGCTTCATACCAGCATCAGTCCCTAACACTGCATCAGCCATGTTGACCAGGGTCTTCAGTACAGCTTCATACTAGCATCAGTCCCTAACACTGCATCAGCCATGCTGACCAGGGTCTACAGTACAGCTTCATACTAGCATCAGTCCCTATCACTGCATACTAGCATCAGTCCCTAACACTGCCCTCCCTGCATCAGCCATGTTGACCAGGGTCTTCAGGACAGCTTCATACCAGCATCAGTCCCTAACACTGCCCTCCCTGCATCAGCCATGTTGACCAGGGTCTACAGTACAGCTTCATACCAGCATCAGTCCCTAACACTGCCCTCCCTGCATCAGCCATGTTGACCAGGGTCTACAGTACAGCTTCATACCAGCATCAGTCCCTAACACTGCCCTCCTTGCATCAGCCATGTTGACCAGGGTCTTCAGGACAGCTTCATACCAGCATCAGTCCCTAACACTGCATCAGCCATGTTGACCAGGGTCTACAGTACAGCTTCATACCAGCATCAGTCCCTAACACTGCCCTCCCTGCATCAGCCATGTTGACCAGGGTCTTCAGTACAGCTTCATACCAGCATCAGTCCCTAACACTGCATCAGCCATGTTGACCAGGGTCTACAGTACAGCTTCATACCAGCATCAGTCCCTAACACTGCATCAGCCATGTTGACCAGGGTCTTCAGTACAGCTTCATACCAGCATCAGTCCCTAACACTGCCCTCCCTGCATCAGCCATGTTGACCAGGGTCTTCAGGACAGCTTCATACCAGCATCAGTCCCTAACACTGCCCTCCTGCATCAGCCATGTTGACCAGGGTCTACAGGACCGCTTCATACCAGCATCAGTCCCTAACACTGCATCAGCCATGGTGACCAGGGTCTTCAGTACATCTTCATACTAGCATCAGTCGCTAACACTGCATCAGCCATGTTGACCAGGGTCTTCAGTACAGCTTCATACTAGCATCAGTCCCTAACACTGCATCAGCCATGTTGACCAGGGTCTTCAGTACATCTTCATACCAGCATCAGTCCTAACACTGCATCAGCCATGTTGACCAGGGTCTACAGTACAGCTTCATACCAGCATCAGTCCCTAACACTGCATCAGCCATGCTGACCAGGGTCTTCAGTACAGCTTCATACCAGCATCAGTCCCTAACACTGCCCTCCCTGCATCAGCCATGTTGACCAGGGTCTTCAGGACAGCATCAGTCCCCAACACTGCCCTCCCTGCATCAGCCATGCTGACCAGGGTCTTCAGGACAGCATCAGTCCCCAACACTGCCCTCCCTGCATCAGCCATGTTGACCAGGGTCTACAGGACAGCTTCATACCAGCATCAGTCCCTAACACTGCCCTCCCTGCATCAGCCATGTTGACCAGGGTCTTCAGGACAGCTTCATATTAGCATCAGTCCCTAACACTGCATCAGCCATGTTGACCAGGGTCTTCAGTACAGCTTCATACCAGCATCAGTCCCTAACACTGCCCTCCTGCATCAGCCATGGTGACCAGGGTCTTCAGGACAGCTTCATACTAGCATCAGTCCTAACACTGCATCAACCATGTTGACCAGGATCTACAGTACAGCTTCATACCAGCATCAGTCCCTAACACTGCATCAGCCAATTTGACCAGGGTCTACAGTACAGCTTCATACCAGCATCAGTCCCTAACACTGCATCAGCCATGCTGACCAGGGTCTACAGTACAGCTTCATACTAGCATCAGTCCCGAACACTGCATCAGCCATGTTGACCAGGGTCTTCAGTACAGCTTCATACTAGCATCAGTCCCTAACACTGCATCAGCCATGCTGACCAGGGTCTTCAGTACAGCTTCATACCAGCATCAGTCCCTAACACTGCATCAGCCATGTTGACCAGGATCTACAGTACAGCTTCATACTAGCATCAGTCCCTAACACTGCCCTCCCTGCATCAGCCATGTTGACCAGGGTCTTCAGTACAGCTTCATACCAGCATCAGTCCCTAACACTGCATCAGCCATGCTGACCAGGGTCTACAGGACAGCTTCATACTAGCATCAGTCCCTAACACTGCCCTCCCTGCATCAGTCCGCGTTGACCAGGGTCTTCAGTACAGCTTCATACCAGCATCAGTCCCTAACACTGCCCTCCCTGCATCAGCCATGTTGACCAGGGTCTTCAGTACAGCTTCATACAAGCATCAGTCCCTAACACTGCCCTCCCTGCATCAGCCATGTTGACCAGGGTCTTCAGTACAGCTTCATACTAGCATCAGTCCCTAACACTGCATCAGCCATGCTGACCAGGGTCTACAGTACAGCTTCATACTAGCATCAGTCCCTATCACTGCATACTAGCATCAGTCCCTAACACTGCCCTCCCTGCATCAGCCATGTTGACCAGGGTCTTCAGGACAGCTTCATACCAGCATCAGTCCCTAACACTGCCCTCCCTGCATCAGCCATGTTGACCAGGGTCTTCAGGACAGCTTCATACCAGCATCAGTCCCTAACACTGCCCTCCCTGCATCAGCCATGTTGACCAGGGTCTTCAGTACAGCTTCATACCAGCATCAGTCCCTAACACTGCCCTCCCTGCATCAGCCATGTTGACCAGGGTCTTCAGTACAGCTTCATACCAGCATCAGTCCCTAACACTGCCCTCCCTGCATCAGCCATGTTGACCAGGGTCTTCAGTACAGCTTCATACCAGCATCAGTCCCTAACACTGCATCAGCCATGTTGACCAGGGGTCTACAGTACAGCTTCATACCAGCATCAGTCCCTAACACTGCATCAGCCATGTTGACCAGGGTCTTCAGTACAGCTTCATACCAGCATCAGTCCCGAACACTGCCCCTCCCTGCATCAGCCATGTTGACCAGGGTCTTCAGGACAGCTTCATACCAGCATCAGTCCCAGCTAACACTGCCCTCCCTGCATCAGCCATGTTGACCAGGGTCTACAGGACAGCTTCATACCAGCATCAGTCCCTAACACTGCATCAGCCATGGTGACCAGGGTCTACAGTACATCTTCATACTAGCATCAGTCCCTAACACTGCATCAGCCATGTTGACCAGGGTCTTCAGTACAGCTTCATACTAGCATCAGTCCCTAACACTGCATCAGCCATGTTGACCAGGGTCTTCAGTACATCTTCATACTAGCATCAGTCCCTAACACTGCATCAGCCATGGTGACCAGGGTCTTCAGTACAGCTTCATACCAGCATTAGTCCCTAACACTGCATCAGCCATGTTGACCAGGGTCTACAGTACAGCTTCATACCAGCATTAGTCCCTAACACTGCATCAGCCATGCTGACCAGGGTCTACCGTATAGCTTCATACCAGCATCAGTCCTTCCTAACACTGCCCTCCTGCATCAGCCATGTTGACCAGGGTCTCCAGTACAGCTTCATACCAGCATCAGTCCCTAACACTGCTCTCCCTGCATCAGCCATGTTGACCAGGGTCTTCAGGACAGCTTCATACTAGCATCAGTCCCTAACACTGCCCTCCCTGCATCAGCCATGTTGACCAGGGTCTTCAGTACAGCTTCATACTAGCATCAGTCCCTAACACTGCCCTCCCTGCATCTGCATCAGCCATGTTGACCAGGGTCTTCAGTACACTGCTTCATACCAGCATCAGTCCCTAACACTGCATCCCTAGCCATGTTGACCAGGGTCTTCAGTACAGCTTCATACCAGCATCAGTCCCTAACACTGCATCAGCCATGTTGACCAGGGTCTTCAGTACAGCTTCATACCAGCATCAGTCCCTAACACTGCATCAGCCATGTTGACCAGGGTCTTCAGTACAGCTTCATACCAGCATCAGTCCCTAACACTGTCCCTCCCTGCATCAGCCATGTTGACCAGGGTCTTCAGGACAGTTATCCAGTTCTGTGGGAGCCATGGAAATGGAACGCGTAGTCTTTGTTGACTGCCACACACACACACACACACACAACAGTGTGTCATCTGAACAAACACCGCAGCACCACTCAGGGTATTGACTTTTACTCAGAACGCAACCTGCCGGATGGGGAGAGTGACTCAATCTTTACACACACGCAAAAAAAACTGAAATACCCTTTTTTTCCAACGTAAGGGACATTTAAACAGAAACAACAACTGCATGATAAAAGGTATGGTAGAGATAATACATCTAATGTTTCCCCGATCTAGCCCTGGTGAGGATGACTTCCACATACCGTTCAACAGTCTGGGGTCACTAAGAAATGGCCTTGTTTTTGAAAGAAACATTTCTTTCTATGCTGAAAAGCACAGATACTCAACTAGTCTAAAGAAGGCCAGTTTTATTGCTTCTTTGATCAGGACAACAGTTTTCAGCTGTGCTAACAATTGCAAAATGGTTTTCTAATGATCAATTAGCCTTTAAAATGATAAACTTGGATTAGCTAACACAACGTGCCATTGGAACACAGGAGTGAGTGATGGTTGCACCATAATGGACCTCTGTACGCCTATGTAGATATTCATTTTTTTTTTTAAATCTGCCGTTTCCAGCAACAATAGTCATTTATAACATTAACAATGTCTACACTGCATTTCTGATTAATTTGATGTTATTTTAAATGGACAAAAAAGTGCTTTTCTTTCAAAAACAAGGACATTTCTTAGTGACCCCAAACCTTTGAACGGTAGAGTTTAGAGGTGTAGGTGTTCTGGGGAGGGTTTAGAGGTGTATGTGTTCTGGGGAGGGTTTAGAGGTGTATGTGTTCTGGGGAGGGTTTAGAGATGTATGTGTTCTGGGGAGGGTTTAGAGGTGTAGGTGTTCTGGGGAGGGTTTAGAGGTGTAGGTGTTCTGGGGAGGGTTTAGAGGTGTATGTGTTCTGGGGAGGGTTTAGAGGTGTATGTGTTCTGGGGAGGGTTTGAAGGTGTAGGTGTTCTGTGGAGGGTTTAGAGGTGTATGTGTTCTGGGGAGGGTTTAGAGGTGTATGTGTTCTGGGAGGGGTTTAGTGTATGTGTTCTGGGGAGGGCTTAGAGGTGTAGGTGTTCTGGGGAGGGTTTAGAGGTGTAGGTGTTCTGGGGAGGGTTTAGAGGTGTATGTGTTCTGGGGAGGGTTTAGAGGTGTAGGTGTTCTGGGGAGGGTTTAGAGGTGTATGTGTTCTGGGGAGGGTTTAGAGGTGTATGTGTTCTGGGGAGGGTTTAGAGGTGTATGTGTTCTGGGGAGGTTTTAGAGGTGTATGTGTTCTGGGGAGTGTTTAGAGATGTAGGTGTTCTGGGGAGGGTTTAGAGGTGTAGGTGTTCTGGGGAGGTTTAGAGATGTAGGTGTTCTGGGGAGGGTTTAGAGATGTAGGTGTTCTGGGAGGGTTTGAAGGTGTAGGTGTTCTGGGGAGGGTTTAGAGGTGTAGGTGTTCTGGGGAGGGTTTAGAGGTGTATGTGTTATGGGGAGGGTTTAGAGGTGTAGGTGTTCTGGGGAGGGTTTAGAGGTGTATGTGTTCTGGGGAGGGTTTAGAGGTGTAGGTGTTCTGGGGAGGGTTTAGAGGTGTATGTGTTCTGGGGAGGGTTTAGAGGTGTATGTGTTCTGGGGAGGGTTTAGAGGTGTATGTGTTCTGGGGAGGGTTTAGAGGTGTAGGTGTTCTGGGGAGGGTTTAGAGGTGTAGGTGTTCTGGGGAGGGTTTAGAGGTGTATGTGTTCTGGGGAGGGTTTAGAGGTGTAGGTGTTCTGGAGAGGGTTTAGAGGTGTAGGTGTTATGGGAAGGGTTTAGGAGGTGTATGTGTTCTGGGGAGTGTTTAGAGGTGTATGTGTTCTGGGGAGGGTTTAGAGGTGTAGGTGTTCTGGGGAGGGTTTAGAGGTGTAGGTGTTCTGGGGAGGGTTTCAGAGATGTATGTGTTCTGGGGAGGGTTTAGAGGTGTATGTGTTCTGGGGAGGGTTTAGAGGTGTATGTGTTCTGGGGAGGGTTTAGAGGTGTAGGCTACATTATAGATCATATCAAACCTGGTTATATTCAGACACCATGCTTTTTTGCTTAGGACTCTGTCCTGCAAGACCACCACAGGGTAATGAATTCCTCTCTTTCTCTCTATTCATCCCCCTTTCTCTCCATGTCTCACATCCCACCAATAACATTATTAACCAAAGCTAGCAGAGCGGAAACCAAAGCCCTAAATCCTCAGAGCTCTGGGAATGACTTCCCAAAGACGGACATGGATTAGACCCCCGCGTCCTGTACCCCGTCCCCCACAATCCCCAGGTCCCCAACAGACCGAGTGTCAGGTGGCTCTCCCTGCGCCCGCGAAAGGCGTTAACCCTAATCCCATTACCCCTCTGTCCCTTTCAACACACACACGATACTCTTCTCCCACCTCTCACCCCAAATACAAACTGAATCCATATCCTATTGCTGATATTGCTCCACCTTTCATGCCTACTGCATATACCCCTGCTGCATATACCCCTGCTGCATATACCCCTGCCTCTATCCCTACATCCTACTGCATATACCCCTGCCTCTATCCCTACATCCTACTGCATATACCCCTGCTGCATATACCCCTGCCTCTATCCCTACATCCTACTGCATATACACCTGCTGCATATACCCCTGCCTCTATCCCTACATCCTACTGCATATACCCCTGCCTCATATCCCTACATCCTACTGCCTATACCCCTACTGCATATACCCCTGCCTCTATCCCTACATCCTACTGCATATACCCCTGCTGCATATACCCCTGCCTCTATCCCTACATCCTACTGCATATACCCCTACATCTGCATATACCCCTGCCTATATCCCTACATCCTACTGCATATACCCCTGCCTCTATCCCTACATCCTGCTGCATATACCCCTGCTGCATATACTGCCTGCATCCCTACATCCTACTGCATATACCCCTGCTGCATATACCCCTGCCTATATCTACATCCTACTACATATACCCTGCCTCTATCCCTACCCCTGCTGCATATACCCCTGCCTATATCCCTACATCCTGCCTGCATATACCACTGCCTCTATCCCTACATCCTACTGCATATACCCCTGCCTATATCCCTACATCCTGCCGCATATACCCCTGCCTCTATCCCTACATCCTACTGCATATACCCCTGCCCTACATCCTGCTCCCTGCCTATCCCTACATCCTACTGCATATACCCCTGCCTCTATCCCTATCCCTAGTGCCAGCCTCTATCCCTACATCCTACTGCATATACCCCTGCCTCTATCCCTACATCCTACTGCATATACCCCTGCCTCTATCCCTACATCCTGCTGCATATACCCCTGCCTCTATCCCTACATCCTACTGCATATACCACTGCCTCTATCCCTACATCCTACTGCATATACCCCTGCCTCTATCCCTACATCCTACTGCATATACCCCTGCCTCTATCCCTACATCCTACTGCATATACCCTGCCTCTATCGCTACATCCTACTGCATATACCACTGCCTCTATCGCTTCATCCTACTGCATATACCCTACTGCCTATATCCTCCACATCCTACTGCATATACCACTGCCTCTATCGCTACATCCTATAGCTGCATATAGTCCAGTGCCTATATCCCTACATCCTACTCCTACAGGTATACCACTGCCTCTATCCTACATCCTACTGCATATACCACTGCCTCTACCGCTACATCCTGGTCATGTTTCATCCCTCCACCCTGCCATGTCTTTGCTTCTACACTAGGAGTCCTGGAATAATCTGTGGTGAATGTGTGTGATTGTCTCTCAATGTGTGTCACTGTGAAGATATGCTCTTATTGGAGAGTAGAGAAAAGGGTCTGACAAACAGCAGTGAACCCAGTTTGTGTGCACTTCTCTGATCATAGCAGCCCCTGGTCCTACAGGTCAGTCCAGTCCTACTAGGAACCTAGAGTAGACTGAGTCCTACAGGTCAGTCCAGTCCTTCTAGGAACCTTCTGTAGAGTAGAACTGAGTCCTACAGGTCAGTCCAGTCCTACTAGGGACCTAGAGTAGAACTGAGTCCTACAGGTCAGTCCAGTCCTACTAGGAACCTAGAGTAGAACTGAGTCCTACAGGTCAGTCCCAGTCCTACTAGGTCTGGAGTCCTACAGGTCAGTCCAGTCCTACTAGGAACCTAGAGTAGAACTGAGTCCTACAGGTCAGTCCAGTCCTACTAGGAACCTAGAGTAGAACTGAATCCACAGGTCAGACCAGTCCTACTAGGAACCTAGAGTAGAACTGAGTCCTACAGGTCAGTCCAGTCCTACTAGGAACCTAGAGTAGAACTGAGTCCTACAGGTCAGTCCAGTCCTACTAGGTCCTTAGAACTGAGCTCCTACAGGTAGAGTCCTACTAGGAACGCAGAGTAACGCCAGGTAGTGGGTTCGTCCTACTAGGAACCTAGAGTAGAATGAATGCACACATGACAGTAAGTCCTTTATAAACCTAGAGTAGAACTGGGAACAGGTCAGTCCAGTCCTACTAGGAACCTAGAGTAGAACTGAGTCCTACAGGTCAGTCCAGTCCTACTAGGAACCTAGAGTACTGAGTCCTACAGGTCAGTCCAGTCCTACTAGGAACCTAGAGTAGAACCTACAGGTCAGTCCAGTCCTTCTAGGAACCTAGAGTAGAACTGAGTCCTACAGGTCAGTCCAGTCCTACTAGGAACCTAGAGTAGAAGTCCTACTAGAGAGTCCTGAATCCTACAGGTCACAGGTCAGTCCAGTCCTTCTAGGAACCTAGAGTAGAACTGAGTCCTACAGGTCAGTCCAGTCCTACTAGGAACCTAGAGTAGAACTGAGTCCTACAGGTCAGTCCAGTCCTACTAGGAACCTAGAGTAGAACTGAATCCCACAGGTCAGTCCAGTCCTACTAGGAACCTAGAGTAGAACTGAATCCCACAGGTCAGTCCAGTCCTACTAGGAACCTAGAGTAGAACTGAATCCCACAGGTCAGTCCAGTCCTACTAGGGACCCAGAGTAGAAGTGAATCCCACAGGTCAGTCCAGTCCTACTAGGAACCTAGAGTAGAACTGAGTCCTACAGGTCAGTCCAGTCCTACTAGAACCTAGAGTAGAACTGAGTCCTGCAGGTCAGTCCAGTCAGTCCTGAGTCGACAGGTCAGTCCACCTAGAGGGAACCTGAGTGACTGAGTCCTACAGGTCAGTCCAGTCCTACTAGGAACCTAGAGTAGAACTGAGTCCTACAGGTCAGTCCAGTCCTACTAGGAACCTAGAGTAGAACTGAATCCCACAGGTAGAACAGTCCAGTCCTACTAGGAACCTAGAGTAGAACTGAGTCCTACAGGTCAGTCCAGTCCTACTAGAACCTAGGGAAGTGAATCTCCTTCTAGGAACCTAGGAACCTACAGGTCAGTAGAACTGAATGAATCCCACAGGTCAGTCCAGTCCTACTAGGGACCCAGAGTAGAAGTGAACTGAGGGACCTACCTACTAGGGACCCAGAGTCAGTCAGTCTAGTCCTACTAGGGACCCAGAGTAGAAGTGAATCCCACAGGTCAGTCCAGTCCTACTAGGAACCTAGAGTAGAACTGAGTCCTACAGGTCAGTCCAGTCCTACTAGGAACCTAGAGTAGAACTGAGTCCTACAGGTCAGTCCAGTCCTACTAGGGACCTAGAGTAGAAGTGAATCCTACAGGTCAGTCCAGTCCTTCTAGGAACCTAGAGTAGAACTGAGTCCTACAGGTCAGTCCAGTCCTACTAGGGACCTAGAGTAGAAGTGAATCCTACAGGTCAGTCCAGTCCTTCTAGGAACCTAGAGTAGAACTGAATCCCACCACAACAGACTAAATCAAGGGCCTGTACAGAGGGCCCTCTGAACACCTATCATGGAGTATCAAGGATCAGAGAACATTTAGGACTATCACAACCACTCAACATCGCACAGCCATATCCCCCCCAAACCAGTGTACAATCCCCTATATCCTTCATTATCTCTCATTTCATCCCTCCATTCCGGTGTGCATTCATCATAGGTAGGGATTAGGGTCTTAACATAATAAGATCACACGACCAGTGACTGATATCAAGAGAGAGGCCACATGCAGCCACCTGGTTTTATCTGGCAGTCTCTGTCACCCATGGGGTGTGTGTGTGTTACATTACACAAGGAACTCGTTGGGATTGAGAATGAGTTGGGACACACCACCAGAGACATCTGATAGGATCTCTACCCCGCGATCCCCCTGGCTGTGGGTCTAGGACAAACCCCACTAGGCTATCTCCTCCATAATACCCTGCCTATGTCTTTGGGGTAGCTGTTGACATTCAGCTGGACATTAAACTCTAAATCTCTGTCTGTTAATCAAGATTACACACCAAATATGTTCCTGGAAAAACAAAGAGTGGTAGCAGCATCTGGTGGAACCATCTGTGTCAGCTGGACTCCTACAGTCACATGGCTCCCAGGCCGCCCGGCCTCCTACAGGCTCACAGAGCCGCCGGCCTCCCACAGTCACCCGCCGGCCTCCCACAGTCACCCGCCCCCTCCTACAGTCACCCACCGGCCTCCCACAGTCACCCACCGGCCTCCCACAGTCACCTCCCCCACAGTCACCCGCCGGCCTCCCAAAGTCACCCGCCGCCCTCCTACAGTCACCCGCCGGCCTCCTACAGTCACCCGCACCTCCTACAGTCACTCCCTGCAGTCACCCGCCGCCCTCCTCAGTCCCCGCCGGCCTCCTACAGTCACCCGCCGGCCTCCCACAGTCACCCGCCCTCCTACAGTCACCCGCCGCCTCCTCCCAAAGTCACCCGCCTCCTACAGTCACCCGCCGGCCTCCTACAGTCAAGTCACCCGGCCTCCTACAGTCACCCGCCGGCCTCCTAGTCACCCGCCCAGTCTCCCAAAGTCACCCGATCCTCCTCAGTCACCCGCCGGCCTCCTACAGTCACCTCCTACAGTCACCCGCTGGCCTCTACAGTCACCCGCCCGGCCTCCTACAGTCACCCGCTGGCCTCCTACAGTCACATGGCTCCCAGGCCTCGCGCAATTACAGGGGATCCCTCAGACCCGCCGGCCTCCTACAGTCACCCGCCGGCCTCCTACAGTCACATGGCTCCCAGTCAGCGACAGCACCCGGCCTCCTACAGTCACCCGCCGGCCTCCTACAGTCACCCGCCGGCCTCCTACAGTCACATGGCTCCCAGCTCCACAGACCCGACCCCGGCCTCCTACAGTCACCCGCGGCCTCCTACAGTCACCCGCCGGCCTCCTACAGTCACCCCCCGGCCTCCTACAGTCACCCGCCGGCCTCCTACAGTCACCCGCCGGCCTCCTACAGTCACCCGCCGGCCTCCTACAGTCACATGGCTCCCAGCGACAGCGGGCGCAATACAGGGGATCCCAAATCCACCAGTGAATAGAAAAGCCCCATTGGGTGTCTTTTACCTCTATGATCACTGACTGGGGGACAACATTCAGACAATAGTTCAGGAATCACAAGCAGCAGAATTTACATACAGTTGACAAATGTAATTAAGTTGTATGACTGGATACAAGAGTCAACATGGAGCACAGTATGACACTAAAAACAATCATACAACCAAAACTAGGCCTAAATAGACCAAGGCCTATATCATTACCAGTCAGTAAGAAGGGGGCTTCTAACAGAGGAATAGGGATATCAGAACCAGAACCATTTAGCAGACGGTCTTCTGCAGAGCGACTTACAGTAGTGAGTACATAATACATTTTCCTACTGGTCCCCCATGGGAATCGAACCCACAACCCTGTCGTTGCAAGCGCTATGCTCTACCGCCTGATCCACAAGGGACTGCAGTAGGTTCCTCATTGGAATCACCGCCCCTGGTCTCCAAGGTTGTTTTATATAAAAGGCTGTAATGTCTTTGTTAATGTTTTAAATGTATGTCAATTGTAAAGTATTTCTGTGTGTAATGTATTTTTCGTTAGTCCTATGTGTCAGACCCCAGGAAGACTAGCTGTCTCTAATGGGGATCTAATAAAATCAGAGAAAAAGGTTTCACTCTACGAAGGCAGTCATTATCAAACATGACCAGTCTATTAGAGCACAAAGGGAGTCCCAATTCAAACAGTCTACAAGGCCCTTGCTCTCTTTACAAGCCCACATTAGGAAAACATGGGCTGAAAGAGGGCTGGGCCACTGGAGGGCTAAGAGGCTTACAGACCCCATGTCAGAGATGGTGCTTCTCCCTGTGGACCCCAGATGGGGAGGGAATGAATCCACCTCTGATGTCCCTCTCTGGGCAGCAGAAGGCAGTGGAAGGGTGGGTGCTAAAGCTCGATTTGATCTTAATGTGAGTTTTAAAGGGGGACTGACCAGGGATCTGTGTGCAACTATCAGCACAATCAGAGCTAATCCTACTGTTTTAGAAACAGACACCTGTCTGGACCGAGAGTGACAGATGCAAAACAAATCACAAGTCACAGCCTTACAATGTAGCCATCTAGCCCCCTCTCCCTGTTCCTGAACACAGAGATGATTGAACAGACTGATCTCCACATTGCTCTTTTCATTGTTGCTAGCAGCAACCCAGCCGCCAAACAGCTGAGCAGGGTGCCTATTTGAGGAGTCAGAGACTTAGAGCCAGCAATCAATGGGTCAGCCCAGAGCAAATAACAGTCTAGTGATATGAATACACTGCTTTGAATTGAAACGGACGTGTCTGGGGCTGCTGGGCCCATGTCCCCATACAATGACACGGAATAGAATACTGGTGACTAATCTTTTTGTATTGGCCGCTGGCTGGTGTGTGCGGTGCTGGGCGTGTTGAGAGAGTGGACTGATCTTATCGGGGTCTTGTATTGCTTTCACAATTAGGTCAGTGTTCATGCCAATGACTCAGACACCTCAACAGAGCACCCGCCCCCCCCACCCCCCACCCACCAGCTAACGTCCCCCCACCCATCATGTCAGAAGAATAGGTCTATGCGTATCAGGCCATATTGTGAGCTGGACATGTACAGTATTTATAGACGTATGATTTGCAATATAGCCTAAACATTCACTAATATAGACCTAGTCATTGTAAATTATTCACTTTCGGCAGCTGTTGAAAATTCAAAGAAAGCCAAAAATATAGACATTTTGAAAAAAAATTGCTATTGGAAAAAAGTAAAAAATAAAACGGCCTGAAGAAAAACCTAGCCCCACTAATTGTCCATTTACCCTAAGAACATTTCTTTCCTTTCAACGCTACTCAAACAAACATGGAGTACATTGATGGAGATCTGACTTCCCCTCTAGTCACAGCCATTCTATTCCCTCTCCCAGTGACACACAGCTAGCGCTATAGCGGAATAAGACTGGAGAAACCAGAACAATATACAGCGGAAGAGGCTGACATGTTATGACTGCCTGCATTATATGGCCCAATCAGATACACTGATGGATAAAACTGATATAATATAAATAATACACAGGGACGGATGACATTCAAAAGAGGGAAAGATGTTATTTTTAGAAATACTGGCAGTCATGTTGATACTACTGCCACACATTGACCTGTAAGGCCACATACAGTAGGCCACATACAGTAGGTCACATACAGTAGGTCACATACAGTAGGTCACATACAGTAGGCCACATACAGTAGGTCACATACAGTAGGTCACATACAGTAGGTCACATACAGTAGGTCACATACAGTAGGCCACATACAGTAGGTCACATACAGTAGGTCACATACAGTAGGTCACATACAGTAGGTCACATACAGTAGGCCACATACAGTAGGTCACATACAGTAGGTCACATACAGTAGGTCACATACAGTAGGCCACATACAGTAGGCCCTGGGGTTGAATTGGGAATTTAGACGTGGTGGAATTATT
The DNA here is from genome assembly GCF_023373465.1 of Oncorhynchus keta. Lineage (NCBI taxonomy): Eukaryota > Metazoa > Chordata > Actinopteri > Salmoniformes > Salmonidae > Oncorhynchus > Oncorhynchus keta. The sequence continues at coordinate 94,662 of NW_026290925.1, read as the reverse complement.
CACTTCAAAATGGGTTGATTTATGCCTCCCGAGTGGAGCAGCGGTCTAAGGCAATGCATCGCAGTGCTACAGACACGGGTTCGATTCCGGGCGGTATCACAACCGGCCGTGATCAGGAGTCCCATAGGGCGGCGCACAATTGGCCCAGTGTCATCCGGGTTAGGGGAGGGTTTGGCCGGAGTGGGGCTTTACTTGGCTCATCACGCTCAAGCGACTCCTTATGGCGGGCCGGGTGCCTGCAGGCTGACCTCGGTCGTCAGTTGAACTGTGTTTCCTCCGACACATTGGTGCGGGTGTTAGGAAGCGCAGTTTGACAGGTCATGTTTTGGAGGACACATGGCTCAACCTTGGCCTCCCGAGCCCGGTGGGGAGTTGCAGCGATGATGAGACAAGATAAAAAGAGGATAAATAAATAAATAATAATAATAATAAGGGTTGATTTTCCCAGTGACATTGTCCTCTCCTACAATTCAATAGTGATGAAACTTGACACTATATCCTCACCCCTGGTAATACCCTTATTATTATACATTAAACAGTCAATTATTTTAGCGTTTTCATTTTTAGATGTCTCTTAGATCCAGCCTACCTCTTGTGGGTCTTGCACAATGCCCTGTGTTGTCAGTAGAAGGCCTGGCTATATTCCCCGTGTCTCCTGTCAGCCCATGTTTACCTCAAAGCGCTGTCACAACAACAGGACTGCCTCTGCTAAGAGCATTTTGTAAAGTGAGCAGTTGGGCCATCACTTCTAGTCTAGAGCATAACAGCATCCTTACTGAGCTGTAAGTCTCTCTCATCTTAACCCACCACACATACAGCTCCCTATGAGAGGCACGCCTCTTCTCTTGCAGTGCTCACAGGCTCTGGAGTAGGATGAAGTTTCCCATAGACACTGGTCTAAAGTTTTACGGTTTCCCTCATAATGGGTATGGTTTTGATTTGGGAAGGTTAACTGATCCCAGATCGGTGTCTTAGGACAAATTCTACCAGGAGCTACTGTACCTCTGTTTTATAGTATTGGGTCTGTGTGACAGGAAAGTTAGCTGAGACTCCGTCTGTATTCCCTCTGCAAGGGGTCAGACCCTGACCTGAGATGACTGGAGTCACAGTATGAGAGAGACAGAGGTTAACAAAGACTAGTCTCCTTCATCAGACTGTCCAACAGCTCCTTGTTTGACAACACTGAGTCTAATTAGGAAAGCAGCCTGAGAGACAAAGACAAAGGCTAATCTGAAGACTAATGTTACAATCCCCAAACTTCAGTTCAAACTGTGGCCGACTGGAAACATATAGCCACTCCTCCCAACCCCACCCCGTCATGCTAGATTTAACCCCTTCCACCACCCCACACCTGCTCAGCAAATTAGTGTCTTGTCACAGGCATGTTTTTTTATGTCATGTAGAATAGGAAATTGTGTCAGTTCTACACATTAGGCTGCATTTATATGTGTAGACGTTGCACCTCACTAATTAAGTCCTGGCATCGCCATGGCTCTGCCCCAAGGTCACATGACCAGAAACGTATCTCATTTGCTGGCTGATGTAGGCAGCAAGCAGAGGGGCCACATCAGTATCTTTAAGTAGTAAAGTGGTTGTGAACATGATAAACATAATGTCAATAGTTCAAATAATCACTTTAAGATGAATAAATTCAGTTGTGATGTTACACATGCACGCATTTAACTTCATGTAATTTTAGGTTCTTGAGCAAATGACTGTCCAGGCATCAGTAAGGGTAACCTTGCAAAGGTTGAGAAAAATAAAAAAAGAGAGAACTTTACTAGCTTATGTATCACAAAATACTCATTGGCATGAGGTCTGAAAGGGGGACTTTTGGTTTGAGGCTTTGAGCAGCCTCTTTAAAATATAGCAAGAGATGACAAAGGGATTCTTTCTGATGATTAGAGCAACATGTGGGCGGCAGGGTAGCCTAGTGGTTAGAGCATTGGGCTAGTAACCGAAAAAGGTTGCAAGTTCAAATCCCCAGCTGACAAGGTACAAATCTGTCGTTCTGCCCCTGAACAGGCAGTTAACCCACTGTTCCTAGGCCGTCATTGAAAATAAGAATGTGTTTTTAACTGACTTGCCTAGTAAAATAAAGTGATTGCAACATGCATTTGGCTGATTTCATAACAGATATGATAAAACATAGATTTAAATCTTTGTTAGGCTGGATCAGGACTCTCCAACACTGTTCCCAACACTGGAGAGCTACCCTCCTGTAGGTTTTGCTCCAACACTGTTCCCGGAGAGCTTCCTGTAGGTTTTTGCTCCAACACTGTTCCCGGAGAGCTACCCTCCTGTAGGTTTTGTTTCAACCCCCAGTTGCAACTAACCTGGTTTATTAAGCAGCCAACTATTAGAATCAGTTGGCTAAATTAGGTTGGAGCGAAAACCTACAGGACGGCGTTCTCCCGAAACAGGGTTGGAGAGCCCTGGGCTATATGCAATATTTATGCAAATCAAATATTATAGATCTATAAAAGCCTACGTTTGAAGGTCATAGTCTGCTACTTTCTAGTCTCCGAATAGTCTACATGTGTGTCATTTGAAAGCTAAGTGTCTATCCACATTGCAGACCGATGACCGTATTCACTAGAATGCAAAATGGGCTGGCAGGCTGGGATATTGTATTTCAAAGACATTAGTGTAACCTAATCTAAAAGATAAACAAAGCTGTAATAGTTTTGTAAGGTTGAAGACTGGGCAAAACAAAGGCAACTCACAAACAGAACCCCATCTGCATGTTCGAGTTTCCTAACCATCAGTTTGTTGTAAATCGGAGTTATGTCTTTATTTCACAGAATCGCAGCTTCCTATTCAGCAAAATACGTTCACTAAATGGTAATAGACATTTAAAACATGCATTTGTCATCTTGGATAATCAACTCACCGCTATCCAGCGCCGACAGCTACGGAAGCTGCCCTCACACAGACACGCTACCTAACAACTGCTTCTGTGATTGGTAGCGACTGAGCAATCCCAGCTCTGATTGGGTTGATGTAATTCAAAACATCAGCATTCGTCACCACGGGGAAAAAGCATGGCGGCCCCCAAGATGAGCGTGGTAAACCCACCGCGGACCGTTTACCGTGCAATACCACCAGTTTTCAGAAGAAATCACGAAGCAAACTAGTTTCAATACCTGGCACAAGACCTTCGATTCAAAACGGGCAACTTATTGTTTCGACTGGTGTCACATCTCTCGACTACGTGATTGGTCAGTCTGCCACGAATGTGTCCGCGAGTTTTGCTTTTTCTGATTGATTAAACTAACAATAATAATTGTTTTAATTTAGTTAGTTTTAAAGGAATGTTGTCACTATTCAATTGCATGTCTTCAACCACTGAGTCGCATGAAGGTAGCCGGCTAGCTTCACGTTATTTACTATAACATTCATGTAACGTCAACAATAATTCGTGTGCCCCATTTGAAACAACCGGCACACCTTCACGCCATAGTAATGGTTGTCAGCTGGCTCTGGAGTATTCGTCAGTCATGGTACTGGGCACTCGTAACTTGTTTGCAGGTTTTTGTTCCAGTCAACACTTATTCAACAATGAGCTTGATTAGCTAGAGCTGGATCAAAAGCCTGCTCTCCCTGTGGGACCACAGAGCAAGCAGTATTTTTTTTTTTTTTTATTTTTAAGGCCTACATATGAAACAGTTAACAGGCCCATGTAAGGACAAAATGTAAAATATGCTAATATTAGTTCTCTATATTTGACAAAACATATTTTAACAATCAGTCCTCCTCCAAAGAACATTCTATGGATGAAATGTTGTGAAAATCCACCCAAATCATGGTCCCCCTGCTTTCTTGAGGAATCACCTTGCATGTCAGGTCTATGCTACACGTGGTTATCTGTAAATTATATGGTGTTGTCAAAATCGACCTATTTGTAATATTTTTAATTCTTGAAATAGGTGGTGGTTTAGCAGTTGGAACCCTTCTACTCATAGGTAAGTCTAATTCTACATTTTCCATTGTACATTTAGACCATTTATGAATAGAGGTACGTACTGTACCTTGTCCAAGATGTACTAGCTTAGGTAACCTACTCCTTTTAATATCCAAGAACCTTATGTTCAGACATATACTGACAGCCAAAACAGACAAATACTCTATCTAAACGGGAATCGATTCTCACTTGCGATACGGTTCTATAAGGCATTCTAGACGTCCCTCCGTTACACACTGGTGATTGGAGATGCTAGATAGCTCATTTGAACAGGTGTTTGCCTCTCTCTTCCGTAAACAAGCCGAACATGAACATTTTTAATCAAAGTTAAAAAGGTGTATAGTAATTTAATATTTCTCAATTATATTAAAGTAAGTTCCAAAAGTTTCAAAACATTGTAAAGTTCCAAGAGTCCAAGCTAAGAGTATTAATGTGTAGACAGAGCGTCGGGGCTGTTATACACATTGGCCGCGCCGTCGTCAATGTTTCGAATGAGAAACCCAGGGATTATTGCAGTCACTATCTCACCTGAAAGTACCGAGACTGGTGTAAGGCAATGCTATGGCATTAGATTGTCTTATCACTTAGATGACCTTTCACCTGTGCTTCTCACTTGCTTTAGTGGGTTTAGCAGAGGGCACTGCTTGTTTTTGACCAACAAGCAGAAAGCTGTTTTGCCTGACACCTGCCATCCAAGTCCCTTAAAACAATACACCCTTGTAGATAAGTTGTTGATAACCGGTAGATAAGTTGTGTTCCTTCGATCACCCAGAAAGCGAATGATCTGGCCCTCATTGGTTGAGGTGTGTGTAACCTAGCCTGGCAGTCAGATGTGTTTGTTCTTAGCCACACCCCATCATGTTTGGCATGACAAACAGTAGTGTAATGGAGGGTAAATACATTTTACCCCCCTTTTTGCAGAGAAAAAAACAAAAAACAGTATAGGGTGGTGTATATGGAGGTGAATATAATATTACATTTTACCCCTCCCTAGAGGTCTAAATAAAAATTTTACTGGTCTCATTCCCTAAATAATACTGGTCTATTAGGTGAATATACTGGGTGGTGTATATAATATTACTGGTCTTGGGCTCCTAGGTGTATATAATATTACTGGTCTCGGGCTCCCTAGGTGAATATAATATTACTGGTCTCGGGCTCCCTAGGTGAATATAATATCACTGGTCTCGGCTCCCTAGGTGAATATAATATCACTGGTCTCAGGCTCCCTAGGTGTATATAATATTACTGGTCTCGGGCTACATAGGTGAATATAACTATCAATGGTCTCGGGCTCCCTAGGTGAATATAATATCACTGGTCTCGGACTCCTAGGTGAATATAATATCACTGGTCTCGGGTCCTAGTGAATATAATATCACTGGTCCTCGGGCCCCAGGTGTATATAATATCACTGGTCTCGCTCCCTTGGTGAATATAATATCACTGGTCTACAAGGGCTCCTAGGTGAATATAATATCACTGGTCTCGGGCTCCTAGGTGAATATAATATCACTGGTCTCGGCTCCCTAGGTGTATATAATATTACTGGTCTCGGGATCCCTAGGTGTATATACATTACTGGTCTCGGCTCCCTAGGTGAATATAATATCACTGGTCTCAGGCTCCCTAGGTGAATATAATATGGTCAGGTGAATATAATAGCACTGGTCTCGGCTCCCTAGGTGTATACAGTTGAAGTCAGAAGTTTACATACACCTTAGCCAAATACATTTAAACTCAGTTTTTCCCCAATTCCTGACATTTAATCCAAGTACAAATGTAATGTCTTAGGTGAGTTAGGATCACCACTTTATTTTAGGAATGTGAAATGTCAGAATAATAGTAGAGTGATTTATTTAAGCTTTTATTTATTTCATCACATTCCCAGTGGGTCAGAAGTTTACATATACTCAATTAGTATTTGGTAGCATTGTCTTTAAATTTAACTTGGGTCAAACATTTCAGGTAGCCTTCCACAAGCTTCCCACAATAAGTTGGTTGAATTTTGGCCCATTCCTCCTGGCAGAGCTGGTGTAACTGAGTCAGGTTTGTAGGCTTCCTTGCTCGCACACAATTTTCAGTTCTGCCCACAAATGTTCTATAGGATTGAGGTCAGGGTTTTGTGATGGCCACTCCAATACCTTGACTTGGTTGTCCTTAAGCCATTTTTGCCACAACTTTGGAAGTATGCTTGGAGTCATTGTCCATTTGGAAGACCCATTTGTGACCATACTTTAACTTCCTGACTGATGTCTTGAGATGTTTCTTCAATATATCCACATAATTTCCCTTCCTCATGATGCCATCTATTTTGTGAAGTACACCAGTCCTCCTGCAGCAAAGCACCCGACAACATGATGCTGCCACCCCCGTGCTTCACGGTTCGGATGGTATTCTTCTGGATGGTATTCTTCTGCTTGCCTCCCCTTTCCCCTCCAAACATAACTTCATGGTCATTAGCATGGCCTTGCTGTTCTGGGATTGATTTGCACTTTTCGCACCAAAGTTATCTCTAGGAGACAGAAGCTTACCTGCGTGGTCCCATGGTGTTTTACTTTAGCCTATCAGATGAACGCCTTCAGGCATTTATAAATGGCTCCCAAGGATGACAAACTTGTGTAGTTCATTTTCTGGGTCTTTTGCTGAATTTTCCAAGCTGTTTAAGGCACAGGTACACCTCCAATTGACTCAAATGATACCATTACCTATCAGAAGCTTCTAAACTTAATTTTCTGGAATTTTCCAAGCTGTTTAAGGCACAGTCAACTTCGTGTATGTAAACTTCTGACCCACTCAAATTTTGGTACAGTGAATTATAAGTGAAATAATCTGTCTGTAAACAATTGTTGGAAAAATTGCTTGTGTCATGCACAAAGTAGATGTCCTAACCGACTTGCCAAAATTTTGTTTGTTAACAAGAAATTTGTGGAGTGGTTGAAAAACTAGGTTGGAGTTTCATTAAAACCTAAGTTTATGTAAACTTCTGACTTCAACTGTATAATATTACTTATATGAGGCTTCCATAAGCTTTGGTATGAAATAATAACAATCATGGAGATGGACTAATGAGCAGCTGGTTCCAGTCCCAGGTAAACAAACTGCCACTCTGCCGTAGAGCAAGCCACTGACCCTGACTTCATCTGGCTGTACCCCAGCTGCATTCATGGAAGCTGTGTTCAATTCAAAGCCATGTTGGTTGATTGGGATAAGAGAGTTTTCTGCTGTATGTGTTATTATTATCAACCATTTCAGGCTGTACAGTATTTTTGCTTGCTGGTGAGGTCAAGTAGCCTGGCTGGTATCTCTTGTTGTATTTGTTGAACTGCTTTGCTTTATCTTGGCCAGGACGCAATTGTAAATGAGAACTTGTTCTCAACTTGCCTACCTAGTTAAATAAAGGTGATTTTCTTTTTCTTTTTTAAAAGCTGTCATTTGTGTGTATCAACTGATATTAGCCAGATATATTGCCTTGCCCTTCAATTTAACCCCCAATCGATGTGTGAGGCAGTGATTACAGTAGGTATTATTATAGGTGTCCTGGAGGGTGGGTGGTTTGCCCCCGGTAATGTGTTGGGCAGACCTCACCACCCTCTGGAGAGCCTTGAAGTTGCGGGCGGTGCAGTTTCTGAACAAGGCGGTGATACAGCCCAACAGAATGCTTTCAACTGTGCATCTGTAAAATTTGTGAGTGTTTTAGGTGAGAAGCCAAATTTCTTTAGCCTCCTGAGGTTGAAGAGGCTCTGTTGCGCCTTCTTCACCACACTGTCTGTGGGTGGTCCATTTCAGTTTGTCAGTGATGTGTACGCCAAGGAACTTGAAGCTTCCACCTTCTCCACTGCGGTCCCGTCGATGTAGATATGGGGGTGCACCCTTTGCTGTTCCCTGAAATCCAAAATAATCTCCTTTGTTTTGTTGGTGTTGAGTGAGAGGTTGTTTTCCAGACACCACACTTCCAGAGCCCTCATCTCCTCTCGTAGGTGGTCTCGTCATCGTTGGTAATCAAGCCTACTACTGTTGTGTCATCTGCCAACTTGATGATTGATTTGGAGGCGTGCTTGGCCACGCAGTCGTGGGTGAACAGGGAGTTCAGGAAGGGGCTGAGCACACCCCTTGTGGGATCCCAGTGTTGAGGATCACCACCTGGGGGCAGCCTGTCAGGAAGTCCAGGACCCAATTGCACGGGACAGGGTTCAGACCCAGTGCCTCAAACTTAATGATGAGCTTGGTGGGTACTATGGTGTTGAATGCTGAGCGATTGCCAATAAACAATATTCTTACATAGGTATTCTTCTTGTCCAGATGGGATAGAGCAGTGTGCAGAGTGATGGTGATTGCATTGTCTGTGGATCTATTAAGCAACCCAATTGAAGTGGGTATAGGTGGCAGGTAAAGTAGAGGTGACATGATACTTGACTAGTCTCAAAGCACTTCATGATGACAGAGGTGAGTGCTACGGGCGATATTTATTAAGTTCAGTTACCTTTGCCTTCTTGGGTACAGGAACAATGGTGGGCCATCTTGAAGCATGTGGGGACAGCAGACTGGGATAGGGAGAAATTGAATATGCCTGTAAACACACCAGCCAGCTGGTATGCATGCTCTGAGGATGCATCTAGGGATGCTGTCTGGTCCGGCAGCCTTGCGAGGGTTAACACATTTAAATGTTTTACTCACGCGGCCACGGAGGAGGAGAGCCCACAGTCCTGGTAGTGGGCCGCGTCGGTGGCACTGTGTTATCCTCAAAGCGTGTCCCTGCCACATGCATCTCGTGTCTGAGCCGTTGAATTGCGACTCCACTTTATCTCTATACTGACGTTTAGCTTGTTTGATTTCCCTGCGGAGTGAATAACTACACTGTTTATATTCTGCCATATAACCAGGCACCTTGCCCTGGTTAAATGCGGTGGTTCACGTTCAGTTTCGCAAGAATGCTACCATCTGTCCACGGTTTCTGTTTAGGTAGGTTTGAATAGTCACCGTGGGTACTACATCTCCTATAAACTTCCTTATGAACTCAGTCACCGTATCCGTGCTCTGCGTCTGGCTACCCTGGAACATATCAGAGTGCATGTGATCAAAACAATCCTGAAGCGTGGCTAACCATCTCCGCCTCCCCCACCATCTCCACCCCCACCATCTCACCATCTCCATCTCCACCCCCCTCCCCACCATCTCCACCCTCCCCCCTCAACATCTCCACCCCCTCCCCCACCATCTCCACCCCCCTCCCCCACCATCTCCACCCCCCTCCCCACCATCTCCCCCCTCCCCCACCATCTCCACCCCACCATCTCCACCATTTCACCTTCAGCTACATGAGACAGGGCCGATTCCATCTCCATGTTAAAAAAGCCCAAATCCTAGAGGTCCACTTCCTTTACAATCCCACGTCAAAATGGAGGCAAAAAAAAGAGCCAAAAAGAAAGCCTGTTAAGACAAAAGTAATTCCCTCTGACTGTTCAGAGAGTGACTGATCTGTCGTGGGGTCCTGTGGTCACAACCCACCAAGAGGTGACTCTACTGCTTCCAACCTTCCACCCGCCCCGTCCTCCCCACTCTCTCTCCCCTCTTTTTCTCAACCCCCTCCTCCTCAGCAGCCTAATGACTCCCTCAGGTTGTATTTGGAAGGGCTCCCATAGAAAGGCAGGGCACAATGGGCCTCATCTGGAGAGAGGGCCCATCTGGGAGGCTTTGGGCCCTGCTGAAAGCCACAAGGTCCTGATGACCTAGAAAGCCATCAATAAGAGGACAGGAGCCCCACAGACGATAATTGAAGAGGCAGGAATTTCCTGGGCCATCCCGGAGCTGTCCCATCATGGGTGAGGAATGAGGAGACAGGCCAGGAATGTCGGGAGGGGAAGTACATTCCCCAGGTGTTCCTGGATGGCTCTGCGTTATTCTCAGGCTGTCGGATGTGATGTCAGCTGTATGGCTGTCACCTTTAACTGTCACTGTCCTTTGTGTGTGTGCGTACTGTCTGCCATTGTGTGTAGAGGCTAGAGACTGCTTTACAAAATGGTGGTTTGTGGCTGTGACAAGAAGCAGCAGTGGCATGCTGGGTAGTGGTATGTGGGGTTGTAGAATTAGAGTGGGCCTACATTGTGGTTGGGTGGTGGGTGCTTTTTTGCAGTCTGAGGTAGCCATCTGTGGTAGAATGTGTCCCTCACTCACTAGCTACTAGTCCTCACTGTCACTCAGGACTTCAATACAGATGTAAATTAGACAGAATGCAAAGCTCTTCCAGAGTGTTGGCCTCTTGTCCTGAAGCTGCAAACACAGCTCTGGAGTTCCACTAGAATTAGGACTGGTGTCTCACTGTTGTGTTGTGTTTGACATTTAGACTGCACGTCTTTTTGGATGTAAATGTCACCTGATGCCTTTTCTACTCACCTAAACCAGCGTTCACTTCTGAATTGAATAGTGTTCATATGAATTACACCAACAAACACAAGGCCGTTTGAAAAGCCATCATCACCATCATAATCCTGAGAGAACAACAGTGAATTAAAGTGAGCTGGGTGTCAAGAAATTGTCTACCATTGAAATGAGTTGACTTTGACTCACACATCAACAAAATAAACACACAATGGTAATTTCATTTGTGAAGAAACACTCCCGACTCTGAATGCAGGTTGAGTTCCACATCCCTGTGTCATTTAGCTGACAGGGCTCATACCTCCATGAGAATCCCAGAATCCCTCCACACAGGATGTCCTATCCCTCTTCAAGATGGTGGAGGAGATGATGTGGCCTCACCCCTTTCTGTGAGGAGGCTGTCGTCTCATATGATTGGGAGCTCTGGTTCAGGAGATGACACCTGTGTCCCTGTGTCGTGTCCATTCTCCCACCTCCCTCACTAAGAGTGACTGGTCATTACATCCATTCCAGACAGGTAGTGTGACAGATCCCCATCTGTTGTGTTGTGATTAGAGCTCATCCAGGTGTAAGGTGTTGCGTTGGGAAACACTGTGGCTTTATGTGAACAGCGTCTTTTACTGTCAATGTAGATAGACATTTAAACTTCATCACCTCTATGCTGTGTACATGTGTTTATAATGGCATTTGTTTCTTCCCTTTTTGAGACTAAAGTGGCAGGGATCTGTGTCAATGATGCTGTTCTCTGTGTAGGTAGGAGGACACTATGACAGTGGAACCTAACGTTATGTGTGTTGTTTCTCAGAGGAGGACCGACATGACAGCTACTCTCGTATGCTGCTCAAGTACTTCCTGGCAGAGGGGGTGGTGTGTGGACATGAACTCTACGTGGCGTCTGCTCTGACCACCCCAATGACATCCTACAGGTGTGTGTGTGTGTGTGTGTGTGTGTGTGTGTGTGTGTGTGTGTGTGTGTGTGTGTGTGTGTGTGTGTGTGTGTGTGTGTGTGTGTGTGTGTGTGTGTGTGTGTGTGTGTGTGTGTGTGTGTGTGCATTCATGTCCCACTGGGTGGACAGACTTGAGGGAAGTAGTGTGTGTTGGGGATGTTTCCGGATACATCACTCTGAGTGGGAGCAGAGCTCCTAAAGCTGTTTCCCACTCGGCACCACAGGAGGAGGGAACTCCCATACTGATTGATAGTGGGGGTCACAGCTTAACCCCTCTTTTTATATCAAAGGGTTAGAGGAGGAGTAAGAGAGGAGGGAGGCCTCTGGTCTGGCATAATCAAATCATATTGGTCCCCAATTCAATCAGTTGCAGAAAAGGAAAATTGCCGGGCCAGGAACTGTACGGCAGTTTCTTTATTCTGCGATTGATTGAACTGCGTCCTCAGAAAGATGGTGCCAATGGAAGTTCCAGCCCAACTTTGCTATATAGTAACTTTTATTGTGTTTATCTTGACTTTTTTGTACAGACAGTTCATACTATTATCACATATGACCACCAAGTACTTCTGGACATCAGATCGACAGTTACTAACCTTGATTTCGACTTCAAATATGACTTCAACTCCGACTCAGCTGTTCCACTGATCATACATCCCTGTTAATTTGTTCCATGCGCTAACAAAACACCGCAGGTGTAAGCGCGGAGATGCTGCAATGTTATGTCTTACTGAAACGTGGCTGGATGATGACGCTATGCACCTAGTACTCGATGGATTCTCCATGCAGCAGCGGCAGGATCGGAAAGGCGGCTTCGGGGGGGCAGTGTGTTTCCTAAATAACAACTGGTTTGCTGCTTCAAGTGTGAAGGAAATCTGGAGCTTTTGCTCACCTGATATCGAATACCTAATGGTAAGCTGCAGACTCTTATCTACCAAGAGAGTTCCCATCTGTAATTATCACAGCTGTCTACATTCCTCCACAGGCCAACACCACTCTGGTACTCGACAAACTGTATGGGCCATAAACAAACAAGAAACTGCTCATCCAGAGGCAGCGTTCCTGGTGGGTGAGACTTAACCTCACTTCTACCAACAAGTCTTCTGCACCGCTAGGGGTGATAAAACTCTAGACCACTTTTATTCTACCCACAGAAACGCATAGGGCCCTCCCTCGTCCTCCGTTCAGCAGATCTAACCATGACTCCATTCTCCTGCTTCTTGTTTACAAACAAAAGCTCAAACGGGAAGTACCAGTGACGCGCTCAATGTGGAAATGGTCGGACAAAGCAGATGCGAGGCTACAAGACTGCTAGTACAGACTGGGATTTTGCTGTACAGACTGGGAGTGTTGCTGTACAGACTGGGATGTGTTGCTACTACAGACTGGGATGTGTTGCTGTACAGACTGGGATGTGTTGCTGTACAGACTGGGATGTGTTGCTGTACAGACTGGGATGTGTTGTTACTACAGACTGGGATGTGTTGTGTACAGACTGGGATGTGTTGTTACTACAGACTGGGATGTGTTGTTACAGACTGGGATGTGTTGCTAGTACAGACTGGGATGTGTTGCTGTACAGACTGGGATGTGTTGTTACGTTGTGTTGCTGTACAGACTGGGATGTGTTGCTACAGACTGGGATGTGTTGCTGCACAGACTGGGATGTGTTGCTGCACAGACTGGGACAGACTGGGATGTGTTGCTAGTACAGACTGGGATGTGTTGCTAGTACAGACTGGGATGTGTTGCTGTACAGACTGGGATGTGTTGCGGGATTCATCGGATAACATTGAGGAGTTTACCACAGCAGTCATGGAATTCATTAATAAGTGAATAGACGATATTGTCCACACAGTGACTATAAAGAACATATCCCAAACAAAAACCATGGATTACAGGCAACATCCATGCTGGTCTAAAGGCTAGAGCTACCGACATGGACGCATACAAGAAATCCTGCTCGACCTCCGAGACATCAAACATGCAAAAGGCCAAGGAGGAAGGTGGAATCCTATTTAACCGACTATGATGCTCGTGGTATGTGGCAGGGCTTGCAGACGATAACGGATTACAAAGACACACCCAACCATGAGGTTCCCAGCTGACGCAGAACTCCCAAATGAGCTAAATGCCTCTTATGCTCTTCGATGAATATAAAGCTGTGCCTTGCGTGAAAGTCATGTTTTTCTGGATTACTGTGTGCTCTCGCTCTCCATGGCAGATGTAAGCAAAATATTTAAAAAGGTTAACAATCACAAGGCCGGAATCCCAGGGCGCGTTCTCAAAGCATGCGCAGATCAGCTGGCAGAGGTCTTCACAGATTTGAAATATCTCCTTTTCCCAGTCTGTAATCCCAATGTGTTTCAACCTGACCACCATTGTCCCTGTTCCCATGAGCTCCAAGGTAACCTGTCTAGATGACGATCGCCCTGTAGCACTCACATGTGTAATTCTGAAGTGATTTGAAAGGCTGCTTATAACACACATCAACACCATAATCCCAGATACCCCACTCCAATTTGCGTACGGCCCCAACAGAACCACAAATGACGCCTGGCCCACCTGGCCCAAATCTCTACCCATTAGGCTACCTGCCAAAATAACTATGTAAGAATGCAGTTCATAGACTACAGCGCAGCGTTCAACACCATAGTCCCCTCCAAGTTTATCACCAAGCTAGGGACCCTGGGACTGAACACCTCTCTCTGCAATTGGATCCTGGACTTCCTGATGGGGTCGGCCCCAGGTGGTGAAGGTAAGCAACAACACCTCCACCACACTAAACCTCAACACAGAGGCCCCTCAGGGTGTGTGCTTAGTCCCCTCCTGTACTCCCTGTACACATGGCTGCGTGGTGCACATGACTCCAACACCATCATGTTTTTCTGACAACACGACGGTGGTAAGCCTGATCACCAACGGCAATGAGTCAGCCTATAGGGAGGAGGTCAGAGACTTAGCAGTGTGGTGCCAGGACAACATCCTCGCCCTCAATGTTAGTAAGCCCAAGGAGCTGATCGTGGACTACAGGATAAAGAGGGAGAGCACACCCCATCAAATCAATTGGGCTGTTGTGGAGGGGGTCGAGAGCTTTAAGTTCCTTCACGTCCACATCACTAAGGACATGACATGGTCCACACACACCAGCTCAATCGTGAAGAGGGCACAGCTGCACCTCTTCCCCCTCAGTAGGCTGAAAAGATTTGGCATGGTCCCTCAGATCCTCAAAACGTTCTACAGCTGCACCATCGAAAGCACTTGACCGGCTCGTCCCTCTTAGTATGGCTATTGCCCCACCCTTGACCACAAAGACCTACAAAGGGGGTGCGGACAGCCCAGTACATCACTGGGGTCGATTGTTTTATTTATCAAAACTAAAAAAACAGAAATACCTTTTATTTACGTAAGTATTCAGACCCTTTGCTATGAGATTCAAAATTGAGCCCAGGTGCATCCTGTTTCCATTGATCATCCTTCAGATGTTTCTACATCTTGGGGTCCACCTGTAGTAAATTCAATTGACTGGACAGTATTTGTAAAGGCACACACCTGTCTATATAAGGTCCCACAGTTGACAGTGCATGTCAGAGCAAAAAGCAATCCATGAGGTCGAAGGAATTGTCTGTAGAGCTCTGAGACATGATTTTGTTGAGGCACAGATCTGGGAAAAGGTACCAAACATTTCTGTAGCATTGAAAGTCCTCAAAAGAACACAATGGCCTCTATCATTCTTAAATGGAAGACGTTTGGAAGCACCAAGACTCTTCCTAGAGCCATCCTCCGTCCAAACTGAGCAATCAGGGAGAATGACCGTGGTCAGGGGAGGTGACCAGAACCCGATGATCACTCTGACAGAGCTCCAGAGTTCCTCTGTGTAGATGGTTGTCCTTCTGGAAGATTCTCCCATCTCTGCAGCACTCCACCAATCAGGCCTTTATGGTAGAGTGGCAAACGGAATCCCTCCTCAATAGAATGCACATGACAGACCGCTTGGAGTTTGGCAAATAGCACCTAAAGGCCGCTGACTATGAAAACAAGATTCTCTGTTCTGATGAACCCGAGATTGAACTATTTGGCCCGAATGCCAAATGTCACATCTGGAGGTAACCAGATACCACTCATCACCTGGCCTGTAACATCCCTACGGTGAAGCATGGTGGTTGCAGCCTCATTCTGTGGGTATGTTTTTCAGTGGCAGGGACTGAGAGACAAGTCAGGATCGAGGAAAGATGAACGGAGCAAAGTACATAGATCCTTAATGAAACCTGCTCAGAGGCTCAGGACCTCAGACTGGGGCAAAGTCTCACCTTCCAACAGGACAACCCCCTAACAGACCGCCAAGACAACTCAGGAGTGGCTTCGGGACAATTCTCTTGAGTGTCCTTGAGTTCCCCAGCCGATCAAACATCTCTGGAGAGACCTGAAAATGGCTGTGCAGCGACCCTCCCCATCAATCTGACAGAGCTTGAGAGGATCTGCAGAGGAGAATGTGAGAAAATCCCCAAATACAGATGTTGCAAGCTTGTAGCGTCATACCCAAGAAGACTCAAGGCTTTAATCGCTGCCAAAGGTGCTTCAACAAAGGACTGAGTAAAGGTCTGAATACTTACTTACAGTAGCACTCAAGTTTGGACACACCTAGGGTTTATTTGTACTTTGTAGGATCATTTTGAAGACTTTAAAACTATGAAATAACACATATGGAACCAAAAGAAGTGTTAAACAAATCAAAATATATTTTATAATTGATATTCTTCAAGTAGCCCCCCTTTGCCTTGATGACAGCTTTGCACACTCTTGGCATTCTCTCAACAGCTTCATGATGTAGTCACCTGGAATACATTTAAATTAACAGGTGTGACTTAAGTTAATTTGTGGAATTTCTTTCCTTCTTAATGCGTTTGTGAAAAGGTAGGGGTGGTATACAGAAAGATGGACATATTTAGTAAAATACCAAGTCTGTATTATGGCAAGAACAGCTCAAATAAGCAAAGAGAAAAGACAGTCCATTGCTTTGACACGAGAAGGTCAGTCAATCCGGAGAATTTCAAGAACTTTGAAAGTTTCTTCAAGTGCAGTCGCAAAAAACATCAAGTGCTCTGATGAAACTGGCTCTCATGAGGACCGCCATAGGAAAGGGGCCAGAGTTACCTCTGCTGCAGAGGATAAATTCATTATAGTTACCATGTTTCAGAGTTCATGTCACATCTCAACTGTTCAGAGGAGATTGCGTGAATCAGTCTAAATTTAAAAAAAAATTATTTCACCTTTGGTTAAACCAGGTACCCAAGTTGAGAACAAGTTCTCATTTTACAATTGCGACCTGGCCAAGATAAAACAAAAGCAGTTCGACATACAACGACAGAGTTACACATGGAGTAAAACAAACATACAGTCAGTAATACAGTATAAACAAGACTATATACGATGTGAGCAAATGCGGTGAGATAAGGAGGTAAAGGCAAAAAATAAAATAAAAATGAATCATTGTCGAGTTGCTGCAAAAATAAGAATAAGAAGAGACTTGCTCGGGCCAAGAAACATGAGCAGTGGACATTAGACAGGTGGAAATCGGTCCTTTGGTCTGATGAGTCAAACTTGACATTTTGGTTCCAACTGCTGTGTCTTTGTGAGACGCAAAGTAGGTGAATGGATGATCTCTGCCTGTGTGGTTTCCCACCGTGAAGCATGGAGGAGGAGGTGTGATGGTGTGGAAGTGCTTTGCTGGTGACACTGTCTGTGATTTTATTTAGAATTCATGGCACACTTAACCAGCATGGCTGCTGTTTGGGCTTAGTGGGACTATCATTTGTGTTTTCAACAGGACAATGACCCAACACACCTCCAGGCTGTGTACAGGCTATTTTACCAAGAAGGAGAGTGATGGAGTGCTGCATCAGATGACCTGGCCTCCACAATCACCCGACCTCAACCCAATTGAGATGGTTTTGGGATGAGTTGGACCACAGAGTGAAGGAAAAGCAGCCAACAGGTTCTCAGTATATGTGGGAACTCCTTCAAGACTGTTGGAAAACCTTTCTGGTGAAGAAGCTTGTTGAGAGAATGCCAAGAGTGTGCAAAGCTGTCATCAAGGCAAGGGGCTACTTTTGAAGAATCTCAAATATAAAATATATTTAGATTTGTTTAACGCCTTTGGTTCCGCATGATTCCATATGTATTTCATAGTTTTGATGTCTTCACTATTAAAATTGAATTTTAGAATAAGGCTGTAACATAACAAAATGTGTAAAGGTGAGGATTTGAATACTTTCTGAATGCACTGTAGATCCATTCATGTGTATTTTATTCTATCCCTGTTACTGTTAAATGTTTTTATTGTTTAATAACTCTGCATTGTTGGGGAAAGGCTCGTAAGCATTTCAATGTTTAGTCTACACCAGCTGTATTCAGCGCATGTGATGAATACAATTATATTAGATTCAGAAGCTTTGGTTTGAACTGGTCATATTGGTGGTGTTTGCAGCCCTACACCATGCTTCTGGGCTCGCGTTGTTTGACCAGACTGTTGGTGTAGCCTCGTCATAGCTATGTGTCTGACTTGCGTGAGATGTGTATGAATGAAGGTCAAGCTGGTGTGTGTGTGTTACAGTGAAGTCCGTGTTAGAGGAAGTGTCTGAGGGGACTGTCTGTGTCTGAACTCTGAAGGGCAGGTTGCTCAGTCCTGTGTTTTCCATGTCAGTCTCTCTATCTAGCTCTCTGTCTCTGTCTCAATTCAATTTAAGGGCTTTATTGGCATGAGAAACATATTGTTTACATTGCCAAAGCAAGTGAAATGGATAAACAAAAGTGAAATAAACAATGAAAAAATTAACCAGTAAACATTACACTTACACAAGTTCCAAAATAATAAAGAATTTCAAGTGTCATTATGTACAAAAATAAATATAAACATGGGTTGTTATTCTCTATCTCGCGTTCTCTTTTACGCAATCTCTTTCCATAAAGCTCTCTCTCCATTTCCCCCTCTCCGAGCCTTATTAAACCTGTCTATCAGGTGTGTGTGTGTGTGTGTGTGTGTGTGTGTGTGTGTGTGTGTGTGTGTGTGTGTGTGTGTGTGTGTGTGTGTGTTAGACAGTCCCCCTCCTCTCAGGTTCCATCCCATTTGTAACAGACTCAGTCAGCTCTCTGAGAGATTTGCTCTGAGACCTGTCTAGTCAGTGTCTACTAATTGATTTAACCTCTGTTTCTCTGTCTGGAGGGACATGCCACTTTATTGAGAAAACAACATGACACCTCATATACACCAGCTTCCTAGTCTACTACATGACAAGGACTCTTGTTTCACACAGTAACACCAAATGTATGTGTTGATTCATATTATTTGCCATCATGCTGAATTCTACACAATACAGCCTGAAGACTGAATAAAATAGAATAGTGTATAAACAATGCAATTGTGTTATTATCTGTAGGAACTCCCGCCCCCATCCTGGATGACATCGCCAGCCCCAAAACAGAGGACCAGGCAAAGTCATGTGACCCTGAGAGTCAGGGAGGCCATGAAGATCGCCTGGCGCTACCAGAACCTGCCAAAAGTACAGGTAAACGTATGTGTGTAGGCAGTCGGCATGGGGCACAGGTCTAGCTCTTGGTTCTATGGGGGTGATGGTCTTCCCTCTAAATCCATCAGCTCCTAAACTCTAGCCTCTCCATTCAGAGCTGATGGAGATTACTCACACTTAGCTGCTGCGAGGTGGGGGGCCTGTCGACATACACACCCTGCCTAGCCTGGGAAACCAGGGTACCTGCAGCCACATCTAATGGCACGCCACCCGCCTTAACCCTCACTAACAGATCTGTCCCTCTGTCCCCTCTTAAATCCCTGTCTATGGGGCGCTGGCAGAGGAATGGTGACCCCTTCCATCCTCCACTCTCTCCTCCTCTCTCCCCTGCCCAGGGATATAATCCACATCGCTATGTGGATTAACAACCTACCAACAAGTCCCTGGAGATCTCTTTTCTCTGTCTCTCTCTGGAGACGTCTTTATCTCTGTGTCTTTCCCTCACCTCTGCCCCTTCCCCACCCTCCCAAAACAGACTTTACAAACCAAACTGTCAATAAGCCCCAGCCAGAGGATTTACATCCCAAATTCACTCCCTGGAGTCCCCTCTACCCCCATTCCCCCTACACACCTCTCCTGCCAACCCTCTCCACAGTCGCCCCTGTCCAATGAAGACATCAGATCAAAGGTGAGGTGGCCGGGGCGAGCCCTGGAACACTAAGCGGTTCTCCCCCTGCTTACAAGAAGATGAGCCACTGACCCCCACTCCTCCTGGCCTGCGCCCATCCTGTCAGGAGAGGGGCACACACCCGGGGCCCTAATCCAGATTAGTGGTAGATTTGCAGAGCCCGTCTGACAATGGGGCCCTGGTTGCTTTCACTGGGGAAAGCAGGGCTACAGACTCTCCCTTTCACCAGGAGAAAACATCCTTCTACTCCCCCTCAGACCCGACACGGCTGTTTTTTCACAGCCACAAGTGGATGATTATGTGGAAACATGATTAACATGCTGGTTGTAGGAGTTTAACTTCTCTGCAGGTTTTATTTGATCAAACAGGATTTTTGAAACACTTGTATGAACTATGAGCAGGTAATTTATTTAAAGTTATCATACTCTACTTGTTGAAAGGTAGGGACGTTTCACACTTACACAGTAGGATTATCTACCCTAGTTGCAATGTGGTCAGCAGCAGTGTCAAATGGACACGGCTTTTCTCTCAACACCCCAACTGTTGACCCTCAGGCTGACCCTGGCGTCCTCGTCGAGGGTTCGGACACTACTACGGCGTCTCAAGACAATGGACCCTGAGATCTGCCAGGCAGCCAGGTGCCACGGCCTATACCTTCAGAACACTCCACCACTGTGACATCACCCCGCTACCACCCCCCAGAGGTAACCCGGCAACCCCTGAACACTACCACCCCTTATCTCTTCATGGTGCTCAGAATTATTTACACAATATATTGTGCAAATGTACTGTATCTCTAAGAGAACTTAGTCAAAACCCTGAGAAGCTCACCCTACAACCTGAGGAGCCAACCGTGCTGACACATATCTAGTAGTATACGTATCACGTTTTGGAAGCATCTGAGACACTATTGTCATATTTTGGAGAAGCTTTTGGATTAGGTTGGGATTAACCTACAGTGTGAAGAGTAATTGTAGATGGGCAATGTTTAGACAGTTACTCTAACTAACCCCCCACATCAGATCGGGATGGTCTATTATGGTCAGTGTCTGATGTTTATAACCAGCTGGTTAAGCTTGTATAAAAACAGGGTCAGTCTTTAGGTAGGAAGGCTGGTTGGCTGAGATGAGACATTCAGCAGAGAAAAAGGCTTTGGTGGTGAATGTAGGGGACCGTTTGCTGTGAGTTTGTTTTGTTCATCGTTGAGTGTGCTTAGGGTTCAGAGGTCAGGCACACTATTTTACGAGAAGAGAGCGGTGAGACACACAAGCGCATATACACACACACAGTCAGATACCGAGTCAGACACGATTGGCAAACAGGCCAATCTGGAGCGGAGATAGGTTTTATAGAACCCCTCTGCTTTCATGTCTGCAAACAGACACCCTTTAACTCTGGACCATGCAAGCAGCAGTGAGTGTGTCTGGCCAATTTCAGTTGACTCATATTTACTATCACTGAGCAGTGTTGAGTAAATCATTGTCATAGGAAATCCTTTTGTTTTTGTCCTTTTACGTTGTTAGACAGAATCCATCCTTCTCTGTCGTTCTGTGGGTTAGTAATTAAGTCTGACAGTGGCATTGCCATCATAGTGGCACTGCCCATCGGGTTCTCTGAATAGAACACTGATCTGCCAGACAACATGACAGCTGGTCAGCAGGAAGCTATACCTGCACTGCTCACATAAACACACAGACAGACATACACACACAGACAGACAAACAGACATACACACATTCTCACTCCCTAGCCTCCCCTCTTGCACGTGGCCACCACCCCATGTTGCTACCCTGGCTGTTAAATTGCTCAGTTTCACTCGCTGGCATAATTGGCACAAATTGCTCTCTAGGTGATACAGCCCCTGTTGTTGAAGACCAAGCCTCCCCTCTCTCTCCTTTCTCCTTAGAGTGGAGGAGGAGGAGGTAGCATTGAGCTAATGTGGCCTCCTAGTATGATACTAATTAGCACATGCGCTAGCCCCGTGGCTAAGCACCTAGCCCTCAGCACCACCTGAATGGAGGGTGCCCAGTGGGCGGACGAAGCACAATGCCCTCAAACACAATGGCCACCAAGTGGAGGAAGCCTGGTGGAATGGTTCTGCTATGAACCCTGCAGGGTCAGAAGGCGCCATTGTTTTTGTTAATGATGAACAATCGGAGGCAATATGTTTGTTCTATATGTAGCTATATGAGGAAGTGTGTACTGTGTCTGCCTGGTGTTTGTTTAGGCATATGTATATGTACCTGATGTCTGGCTGGTGTGTGTCTGTCTGTTCCCTGTGGGTAAAATGTTCTTTAGTTCTGTTAGCCTGTAATTGCTGGCTAGCGTAACGACCTACTGTAAGACTCAATGGACAGTGGTTGTTACTATAGCCAGCTGATCTTAGAGGAAGGATTTCTGTGTAAAACTTTACCCTGACCATGATGTTGGCACATGGTTGACTTGGCAGGAGGTTATGTTAGGGTGGTTTGTGGTTATTAGAGAAAGGCAGAAATCTATTGTGGTGACTTGTGTCCCTTGTCAATGGTGCACATCTTACCTTCATTAACCATTCTAACACTGTGCCCATCCAATCGTAACCAGCAACCCATTAAATAACCTTTCTCAGCTAGTGTGTGTGTGTGTCTGTGTGTGTCATTACACTCAATCGGACCCTCGGGGAGCTGACAGGCCACCAGGTTTTAATTAGATTACCTGAATAAATTAATTGAATCTCTTGATAAGGCTCCTCCATTATATTCATCTGCTCTAGTGGTCATTGTAAAGCCCTGTCATGGGGGATAAGGAGCATTTGACTTCGTCTGTTGAGACTTGATACCTGTCCTGCAATAACCTCATGTTCTACCCTCCTTCCTCTTTCTCCTCTCCTCCTCTTCCCTCTCTTTACCCCTCCTCTTCACCCTTTCTCCAGCCCTATGCCAGAGACCTACTCCTCTCTGCTGAACAATCTCAGGAGGTCATCCACAGGAAGGCTTTGATGGATCCGTCCCCAGGTGGTACACTCACTCTCACACATCCATAGTCCTGTCACTACCCCTAGACTCCCATCCAAATTACAGCTATTCTCTCTGCAAAGAGTTCCCCATATAGGGTCCCAAAGACCTCCTGCCCTTTCAATGACCATATCCCAGTCCGCCTGGGCACACATTATTGTTAGCTATACTCTAACCTGCTCCTCTCTGCTGTTAGCTATACTCTAACCTGCTCCTCTCTGCTGTTAGCTATACTCTAACCTGCTCCTCTCTGCTGTTAGCTATACTCTAACCTGCTCCTCTCTGCTGTTAGCTATACTCTAACCTGCTCCTCTCTACTGTGGCTATACTCTAACCTGCTCCTCT
Organism: Oncorhynchus keta; assembly: GCF_023373465.1. Lineage (NCBI taxonomy): Eukaryota > Metazoa > Chordata > Actinopteri > Salmoniformes > Salmonidae > Oncorhynchus > Oncorhynchus keta. The sequence continues at coordinate 71,824 of NW_026290925.1, read as the reverse complement.
CTGCTGTTGGCTATACTCTAACCTGCTCCTCTGCTGTTAACTATACTCTAACCTTCTCCTCTCTACTGTTAGCTATACTCTAACCTGACATATCTACCCTAACCTGACTACTCTACTGTGGCTATACTCTAACCTGCTCCTCTCTACTGTGCTTCTCTCTAACCTGCTCCTCTCTACTGTTGGCTATACTCTAACCTGCTCCTCTCTACTGTTAGCTATATTCTAACCTGCTCCTCTCTGCTGTTAGCTATACTCTAACCTGCTCCTCTCTCTACTGTTGGCTATGCCCTAACCTGCTCCTCTCTACTGTTAGCTATACTCTAAACCTGCTCCTCTCTGCTGTGGCTATACCCTAACCTGCTCCTCTCTACTGTTAGCTATACTCTAACCTGCTCCTCTACTGTTAGCTATACTCTAACCTGCTCCTCTCTACTGTTAGCTATCCCTAACCTGCTCCTCTCTACTGTTAGCTATGCACTCTAACCTACTCCTCTCTGCTGTTAATATACTCTAACCTGCTCCTCTCTGCTGTTAGCTATACTCTAACCTGCTCCTCTCTGCTGTTAGCTATCTAACCTGCTCCTCTCTGCTGTTAGCTATACTCTAACCTGCTCCTCTCTACTGTTAGCTATACTCTAACCTGCTCCTCTCTGCTGTTGGCTATACTCTAACCTGCTCCTCTCTACTGTTGGCTATACTCTAACCTGCTCCTCTCTGCTGTTAACTATACTCTAACCTGCTCCTCTCTGCTGTTAGCTATACTCTAACCTGCTCCTCTCTCTACTGTTAGCTATGCTCTAACCTGCTCCTGTCTACTGTTAGCTATACTCTAACCTGCTCCTCTCTCTACTGTTAATATATTCTAACCTGCTCCTCTCTCTCTGTTGGCTATACTCTAACCTGCTCCTCTCTACTGTTCGCTATATTCTAACCTGCTCCTCTCTGCTGTGTGGCTATACTCTAACCTGCTCCTCTCTACTGTTGAATTTATACTCTAACCTGCTCCTCTACTGTTAGCTATACCCTAACCTGCTCCTCTCTACTGTTAGCTATACTCTAACCTGCTCCTCTCTGCTGTTAGCTATACTCTAACCTGCTCCTCTCTGCTGTTAGCTATACTCTAACCTGCTCCTCTCTGCTGTTAGCTATACTCTAACCTGCTCCTCTCTGCTGTTAGCTATACTCTAACCTGCTCCTCTCTGCTGTTAGCTATACTCTAACCTGCTCCTCTCTGCTGTTAGCTATACTCTAACCTGCTCCTGTCTACTGTTAGCTATATCTAACCTGCTCCTCTCTGCTGTTGGCTATGCTCTAACCTGCTCCTCTCTACTGTTCGCTATGTTCTAACCTGCTCCTCTCTGCTGTTAGCTATACTCTAACCTGCTCCTCTCTACTGTTATTGCTATATAACCTGCTCCTCTCTACTGTTAGCTATGCTCTAGCCTGCCTAACCTGCTCCTCTCTACTGTTGGCTATACTCTAACCTGCTCCTCTCTGCTGTTAGCTATGCTCCTAACCTGCTCCTCTCTGCTGTTACTATGCTCTAACCTGCTCCTCTCTGCTGTTAGCTATACTCTAACCTGCTCCTCTCTGCTGTGCTATGCTCTAACCTGCTCCTCTCTGCTGTTAGCTATGCTCTAACCTGCTCCTCTCTGCTGTGCTTTATGCTCTAACCTGCTCCCCTCTCTGCTGTTAGCTATACTCTAACCTGCTCCTCTCTGCTGTTAGCTATACTCTAACCTGCTCCTCTCTGCACTGTTGGCTATACTCTAACCTGCTCCTCTCTGCTGTTAGCTATGTCTAACCTGCTCTCTCTCTGCTGTTAGCTATTCTCTAACCTTCTCCTCTCTACTGTTAGCTATACCTAACCTGCTCCTCTCTACTGTTAGCTATACCCTAACCTGCTCCTCTCTACTGTTAGCTATACTCTAACCTGCTCCTCTCTACTGTTAGCTATACCCTAACCTGCTCCTCTCTACTGTGGCTATACCTAACCTGCTCCTCTCTACTGTTAGCTATACTCTAACCTGCTCCTCTCTGCTGTGGCTATACTCTAACCTGCTCCTCTCTACTGTTAGCTATACTCTAACCTGCTCCTCTCTACTGTTAGCTATACCCTAACCTGCTCCTCTCTACTGTTAGCTACAGCCTGCTCCTCTACTGTTAGCTATATTCTAACCTGCTCCTCTCTACTGTTAGCTATACCCTAACCTGCTCCTCTCTACTGTTAGCTATACTCTAACCTGCTCCTCTCTACTGTTAGCTATACTCTAACCTGCTCCTCTCTACTGTTAGCTATATTCTAACCTGCTCCTCTCTACTGTTAGCTATACTCTAACCTGCTCCTCTCTACTGTTAGCTATACCCTAACCTGCTCCTCTCTACTGTTAGCTATACTCTAACCTGCTCCTCTCTGCTGTTACCTATACTCTAACCTGCTCCTCTCTACTGTTAGCTATACTCTAACCTGCTCCTCTCTACTGTTAGCTATACTCTAACCTGCTCCTCTCTGCTGTTAGCTATACTCTAACCTGCTCCTGTCTACTGTTAGCTATATTCTAACCTGCTCCTCTCTACTGTTAGCTATACTCTAACCTGCTCCTCTCTACTGTTAGCTATACCTAACCTGCTCCTCTACTGTTAGCTATACTCTAACCTGCTCCTCTCTACTGGTAGCTATACTCTAACCTGCTCCTGTCTACTGTTAGCTATACCCTAACCTGCTCCTCTCTACTGTTAGCTATACCTAACCTGCCTCTCTACTGTTAGCTATATTCTAACCTACTCCTCTCTGCTGTAGCTATACTCTAACCTGCTCCTCTCTACTGTTGGCTATACTCTAACCTGTCCTCTCTGCTGTTAGCTATACCCTAACCTGCTCCTCTCTGCTGTTAGCTATACTCTAACCTGCTCCTCTCTGCTGTTAGCTATACTCTAACCTGCTCCTCTCTGCTGTTAGCTATACTCTAACCTGCTCTCTCTGCTGTTAGCTATACTCTAACCTGCTCCTCTCTGCTGTTAGCTATACTCTAACCTGCTCCTCTCTGCTGTTAGCTATACTCTAACCTGCTCCTCTGCTGTTAGCTATACCTAACCTGCTCCTCTCTGCTGTTAGCTATACTCTAACCTGCTCCTCTCTACTGTTAGCTATACTCTAACCTGCTCCTCTCTGCTGTTAGCTATACCTGCTCTCTGCTGACTATACCCTAACCTGCTCCTCTCTGCTGTTAGCTATACTCTAACCTGCTCCTCTCTACTGTTGGCTATACTCTAACCTGCTCCTCTCTACTGTTAGCTATACTCTAACCTGCTCCCTAACCTCCCTCTCTACTGTTAGCTATATTCTAACATGCTCCTCTCTACTGTTAGCTATACTCTAACCTGCTCCTCTCTACTGTTAGCTATATATTCTAACCTGCTCCTCTCTGCTGTTAGCTATATTCTAACCTGCTCCTCTCTACTGTTAGCTATACCCTAACCTGCTCCTCTCTACTGTTAGCTATACTCTAACCTGCTCCTCTCTGTATTAGCTATACTCTAACCTGCTCCTCTCTACTGTTAGCTATACCCTAACCTGCTCCTCTCTACTGTTAGCTATACTCTAACCTACTCCTCTCTACTGTTGGCTTCTATACCCTATTGTCATCTCTGCTGTTGGCTAACCTACTCCTCTCTACTGTTAGCTATGCTCTAACCTACTCCTCTCTGCTGTTGGCTAATACTCTAACCTGCTCCTCTCTACTGTTGGCTATACCCTAACCTGCTCCTCTCTGCTGTTAGCTATCCTCTAACCTGCTCCTCTACTGCTGTTGGCTATACCTAACCTGCTCCTCTCTACTGTTAGCTATACCCTAACCTGCTCCTCTCTGCTGTTGGCTATGCCTAATCTGCTCCTCTCTGCTGTTAGCTATACTCTAACCTGCTCCTCTACTGTGTAGCTATACTCTAACCTGCTTCTCTCTACTGTTAGCTATCCTCTAACCTGCTATACTCTAACCTGCTCCTCTCTACTGTTAGCTATACTCTAGCCTGCTACTGTTAGCTGCTCTCTAACCTGCTCCTCTCTGCTGGTAGCTATACTCTAACCTGCTCCTCTCTACTGTTAGCTATACCCTAACCTGCTCCTCTCTACTGTTGCTATACTCTAACCTGCTCCTCTACTGTTAGCTATATTCTAACCTGCTCCTCTCTACTGTTAGCTATACCCTAACCTGCTCCTCTCTACTGTTCGCTATATTCTAACCTGCTCCTATGTTGGCTATGCTAACCTGCTCCTCTACTGTTAGCTATACTCTAACCTGCTCCTCTCTACTGTTAGCTATACCTAACCTGCTCCTCTCTACTGTTAGCTATACTCTAACCTGCTCCTCTCTACTGTTAGCTATACTCTAACATGCTCCTCTCTACTGTTAGCTATACCTAACCTGCTCCTCTCTCTACTGTTAGCTATACCCTAACCTGCTCCTCTCTGCTGTTAGCTATACTCTAACCTGCTCCTCTCTGCTGTTAGCTATACTCTAACCTGCCTCTCTGCTGTGCTATACCCTAACCTGCTCCTCTCTACTGTGCTTCTATACTCTAACTGCTCCTCTCTACTGTTAGCTATACCTAACCTGCTCCTCTCTACTGTTAGCTATACTCTAACCTGCTTCTCTCTGCTGTTAGCTATACTCTAACCTGCTCCTCTCTGCTGGTGGCTATACTCTAACCTGCTCCTCTGCTGTTAGCTATACTCTAAACTGCTCCTCTCTACTGTTAGCTATGCTCTAACCTGCTTCTCTCTACTGTTGGCTATCCTCTAACCTGCTAACTACTCTAACCTGCTCTTCTCTACTGTTAGCTATACTCCTGACACTGCTATACTCTAATATGCTCCTCTCTACTGTTAGCTATACTCTAACCTGCTCCTCTCTACTGTTAGCTATACTCTAACCTGCTCCTCTCTACTGTTAGCTATATTCTAACCTGCTCCTCTCTACTGTTAGCTATACTCTAACCTGCTCCTCTCTACTGTTAGCTATACTCTAACCTGCTCCTCTCTACTGTTAGCTATACTCTAACCTGCTCCTCTCTACTGTTAGCTATACTCTAACCTGCTCCTCTCTACTGTTAGCTATACTCTAACCTGCTCCTCTCTACTGTTAGCTATACTCTAACCTGCTCCTCTCTACTGTTAGCTATACTCTAACCTGCTCCTCTCTACTGTTAGCTATACTCTAACCTGCTCCTCTCTACTGTTAGCTATACTCTAACCTGCTCCTCTCTACTGTTAGCTATACTCTAACCTGCTCCTCTCTACTGTTAGCTATACCCTAACCTGCTCCTCTCTACTGTTAGCTATACTCTAACCTACTCCTCTCTGCTGTTAGCTATACTCTAACCTGCTCCTCTCTACTGTGCTATGCCTAAACTATGTCCTCTGCTGTTGGCTAATGCCCCTGTTATGCTCCTCTCTACTGTTAGCTATACTCTAACCTACTCCTCTCTGCTGTTTAGCTATACTCTAACCTGCTCCTCTCTACTGTTAGCTATTTTCTAACCTACTCCTCTCTGCTGTTATCTATACTCTAACCTACTCCTCTCTACTGTTAGCTATGTCTAACCTGCTCCTCTCTACTGTTAGCTATACTCTAACCTGCTCCTCTCTACTGTTAGCTATAATCTCATCCATATCAAATAACTGCCCTTCCCAACACCCCTCTTCAAGTTACCATGTGAATTCCTCTCACACCTGACTAGAATGACTTCATCAGTGTTATGGTGATCCTGGCAGCAGAGCAGACAGCTGTGTGTGTGTGTGTGTGTGTGTGTCCCATCTTTGAAACATATCTTTGTTTTAATGATTATCAATCCTCTTCAGAATGTCAGAAATGCCATCTGTCTCTCTCGGTGTTTCTATTTTAGTTTTCCACTGAGGTGTGTGGACCGGTGGAGGGGCAGATCACCTAGATTCTGTGACCCCTCTGCTCCTCACCTGGAGCCTCCTCCCCCTCTCCCCCTGTCACTCACACACAGGATTACCCCCTGACCCAGCGCTGTCAATCATTAATTAATTAAGCTCTGACATCATCAAAGCGCTTTTGGCAGAGCAGAGGAATGCAGACAGGACATGGGCACCATCACAAGAATTTCCAGTATAGGGAAGACTGTGTGTGTGTGTGTGTCCACCCTGCTCATACTGTTTGTCTTGGATGTTGGCTACAGAAACCAGGCATAATATTATCACTTCATAATGCAGTCTCTTTGGGCCCTATATGTTACTCCTTCTTTGCTATAATTTGGTGTTTTCTGGCTTGACTGTCAGGTGTCTCTTGTTCTGGGGCAGTACTGCTTGGCTTGGCTGTATGGTGGGGCTCTGGTTGGTGGGTTTGGGCTGTGTTTTGGCACTGTTCCCCGACTCTCTATAGGAGTACTAAACACTTTCTCTCTATAGAGTACTAAACACCTTCTCCCTATAGGTGTACTAAACACATTCTCTCTATAGAGTACTAAACACTTTCTCTCTATAGGAGTACTAAACACTTTCTCCCTATGGAGTACTAAACACTTTCTCTCTATGGGAGTACTAAACACCTTCTCTCTATAGGAGTACTAAACACTTTCTCTCTATAGGAGTACTAAACACCTTCTCCCTATAGGAGTACTAAACACCTTCTCTCCTATAGGAGTACTAAACACCTTCTCTCTATAGGAGTACTAAACACCTTCTCTCTATAGGAGTACTAAACACCTTCTCTCTATAGGAGTACTAAACACCTTCTCTCTATAGGAGTACTAAACACCTTCTCCCTATAGGAGTACTAAACACCTTCTCCCTATAGGAGTACTAAACACCTTCTCCCTATAGGAGTACTAAACACCTCCCTATAGGAGTACTAAACACCTCCCTATAGGAGTACTAAACACCTTCTCCTATAGGAGTACTAAACACCTTCTCTCTATAGGAGTACTAAACACCTCCATATAGGAGTACTAAACACCGTCTCTCTATAGGAGTACTAAACACCTTCTCTCTATAGGAGTACTAAACACCTTCTCTCTATAGGAGTACTAAACACCTTCTCTCTATAGGAGTACTAAACACCTTCTCTCTATAGGAGTACTAAACACCTTCTCTCTATGGGAGTACTAAACACCTTCTCTCTATAGGAGTACTAAACACCTTGTCCCTATAGGAGTACTAAACACCTTGTCCCTATAGGAGTACTAAACACCTTCTCCCTATAGGGAGTTACTAAACACCTTCCCTATAGGAGTACTAAACACCTCTCTATAGGAGTACTAAACACCTTCTCCCTATAGGAGTACTAAACACCTTCTCTCTATAGGAGTACTAAACACCTTCTCTCTATAGGAATACTAAACACTTTCTCTCTATAGGAATACTAAACACTTTCTCCCTATAGGAGTACTAAACACATCCCTATAGGAGTACTACACACCTTCTCTCTATAGGAGTACTAAACACCTTCTCTCTATAGGAGTACTAAACACCTCTCTATAGGAGTACTAAACACCTTCTCCCTATAGGAGTACTAAACACCTCCCTATAGGAGTACTACACATCTTCTCTCTATAGGAGTACTAAACACCTTCTCTCTATAGGAGTACTAAACACCTTCTCTCTATAGGAGTACTAAACACCTTCTCTCTATAGGAGTACTAAACACCTTCTCCCTATAGGAGTACTCAACACCTTCTCTCTATAGGAGTACTAAACACCTCCCTATAGGAGTACTAAACAGCTTCTCTCTATAGGAGTATTCAACAGCTTCTCTCTATAGGAGTACTAAACACCTTCTCCCTATAGGAGTACTAAACACCTCCCTATAGGAGTACTAAACACCTTCTCTCTATAGGAGTACTAAACACCTTCTCCCTATAGGAGTACTAAACACCTTCTCTCTACAGGAGTACTAAACACCTTCTCTCTATAGGAGTACTAAACACCTTCTCCCTATAGGAGTACTAAACACCTTCTCTCTATAGGAGTACTAAACACCTTCTCTCTATAGGAGTACTAAACACCTTCTCCCTATAGGAGTACTAAACACCTTCTCTCTATAGGAGTACTAAACACCTTCTCTCTATAGGAGTACTAAACACCTCCCTATAGGAGTACTAAACACCTTCTCTCTATAGGAGTACTAAACACCTTCTCTCTATAGGAGTACTAAACACCTTCTCCCTATAGGAGTACTAAACACCTTCTCTCTATAGGAGTACTAAACACCTTCTCTCTATAGGAGTACTAAACACCTTCTCCCTATAGGAGTACTAAACACCTTCTCTCTATAGGAGTACTAAACACCTTCTCTCTATAGGAGTACTAAACACCTTCTCTCTATAGGAGTACTAAACACCTTCTCTCTATAGGAGTACTAAACACCTTTCTATAGGAGGAAACGTTGGCCTCTTCATGATGTTGCCACAGCAACAGGCATGTTACTACGGTTCCCTTCCCACTGGAGCCCAGGGGTCTGATAAACTGTGGTGGGATGTCTCTGACACACATACAAGCAGACAGGAAGTGAGTCAGGGATTAACGTGTGAGAGAATAGAAAAGGAGAAAGACAACAGGAATGACTGAGTGATTGAATAAGTTGGTCAGGAAGTGTAGGAGAAAGAGAGAGAGGGAGCGGGAAGAGGACAGAAGAGTGGTACCCCTCCCTTGGGATTGTGCAAGGCCAACAGTGGAAACTCCTAGTAACAATGAGGTTTATTTATCTTAGATAGCACCAATGCTGAAAAAGGCCCTAGATCAATGGACGAGAGGAGAGAAAGAGAGATTGGAGAGGGCATAGAAAGAAGCAGGGTAAGAGGGATGAGAGAATAGAGAAAAGCATGCTGGGACATAAGGAAAAGCGAGAGACTGAGAAAAAGGGAAACACCAAAGCAGGGAGACACTTTATTCTATAGTCATAGGGTGTTTTGTGAGGGTGGGCAAGACTTTGAGGGTAACACTCTACCCCTCCGTCCACCACCCCTCCCCACGGCCCCCCTTGGCCGGCAAGGTTCGTTCTGGTGCCAAGAATGTGCCGGCGTTTCTGGGTGGCAGCCATATTGGAATCCTGTCTGACAGGTCCATTGTGCCCCTGTCAGATGGCCTCTGTGATTGGGCAGTTGTGTCCAATCACGTTTGGCGGCTGTGTTCCGATGGTCTGTGCTGGTGAGCAGACTCTCCTGTCCTGTTGGGCTGCTAGTGTCTGTAAACTCTCCACTGTTGTGTTTACTACCACAACGTGAGGGTTTTAATTACCAACAGAAATATAATAAGTCTTTTCTACGGTCATAAACACATGCCCAATATTTTAGCTAAAAATGCAATGATAATGTGTCATTTCAACTCCATGACAATTCCTTACATCCACTGTTTTAATCAAGAGTCTCAGTGTCTTTCTCTCTCTCTCTCTCTCGGTGATTCTCTCTCGGTGATTCTCTCTCTCTCTCTGTGTTCTTCTCTCTCTCTCACTCACTCACTCACTCACTCACTCACTCACTCACTCACTCACTCTTACACAGACCAAGTCACGGAACATCCTACGGATCGGGTTGCACTCCCTCGGCTCCGCCCTGTGGGATGACGACCTGTGTTGCCGTGAAAACCCAAGCCACGGCCACGCCCTCACCACCTTCCTTTACGGCCTCCGGGCCATGCTGAGGTCATCGCTCTCTGTCGCCGTGGTTACCGTGCCCTCACACCTCATCCAGGTAAGAGTATGTGCCTTGCACTAAGCGTGTCACAAAGGGCACATAGGTGTGTCACAAAGGGCACATAGGTGTGTCACAAAGGGCACATAGGTGTGTCACATGCACCCCAGCATTTTCAATTCATGTTCATCACCTTTCACATTGTTCTATGGATTATCAGTAGTCACCAGGGTTAGACTACAGTATGTGTATGCAACACCCTGGAGCGCAGTGTCACCAGGGTTAGACTACAGTATGTGTATGGTCAACACCCTGGAGCGCAGTGTCACCAGGGTTAGACTACAGTATGTGTATGGTCAACACCCTGGAGCGCAGTGTCACCAGGGTTAGACTACAGTATGTGTATGGTCAACACCCTGGAGCGCAGTGTCACCAGGGTTAGACTACAGTATGTGTATGGTCAACACCCTGGAGCGCAGTGTCACCAGGGTTAGACTACAGTATGTGTATGGTCAACACCCTGGAGCGCAGTGTCACCAGGGTTAGACTACAGTATGTGTATGGTCAACACCCTGGAGCGCAGTGTCACCAGGGTTAGACTACAGTATGTGTATGGTCAACACCCTGGAGCGCAGTGTCACCAGGGTTAGACTACAGTATGTGTATGGTCAACACCCTGGAGCGCAGTGTCACCATGGTTAGACTACAGTATGTGTATGGTCAACACCCTGGAGCGCAGTGTCACCAGGGTTAGACTACAGTATGTGTATGGTCAACACCCTGGAGCGCAGTGTCACCAGGGTTAGAATACAGTATGTGTATGGTCAACACCCTGGAGCGCAGTGTCACCAGGGTTAGACTACAGTATGTGTATGGTCAACACCCTGGAGCGCAGTGTCACCAGGGTTAGACTACAGTATGTGTATGGTCAACACCCTGGAGCGCAGTGTCACCAGGGTTAGACTACAGTATGTGTATGGTCAACACCCTGGAGCACAGTGTCACCAGGGTTAGACTACAGTATGTGTATGGTCAACACCCTGGAGCACAGTGTCACCAGGGTTAGACTACAGTATGTGTATGGTCAACACCCTGGAGCGCAGTGTCACCAGGGTTAGACTACAGTATGTGTATGGTCAACACCCTGGAGCACAGTGTCACCAGGGTTAGACTACAGTATGTGGTCATATGAAGCCAGTCTCACTGTTTCAGAATTGAAAGAGGGATCCACTTTGCTGTCTGTGTGTGTGTGTTGTGTGTGTGTGTGTCGTCCTTACTCTGGACCCTCAGTGTGGAGTAGGTAGGGGCATATGGCAGACGGTGGCTCTCTCCCAGAAACTCAGCCACACAAACAGACTCACTTGAACAGACATCCAGAGCGATCTGATGTAGGGCTGGGCGATATGGCCTAAAAATCATATCTTGATTTATTCTCAATCTAATTTATGGGAGATTTCTTGATATACAGTATATATTTTTAACGTTTTCTCTAAATAAGCGCTGTTGCACAATTTCAGGTAAAATACACTGCATTTCAAACAGTCAGCAATAATCGAATGAATTCAGGGCTTATAAAATTATATCTAGGCTAAATATAAGCCTTCCGCAGCCATAAGACCCACTAATAATTTACATTTTTGATCAATATACACTGCTCAAAAAATAAAGGGAAAACTTAAACAACACAATGTAACTCCAAGTCAATCACACTTCTGTGAAATCAAACTGTCCACTTTGGAAGCAACACTGATTGACAATAAATTTAACATGCTGTTGTTTAAATGGAATAGACAACAGGTGGAAATTATAGGCAATTAGCAAGACACCCCCAATAAAGGAGTGGTTCTGCAGGTGGGGACCACAGACCACTTCACAGTTCCTATGCTTCCTGGCTGATGTTTTAGTGACTTTTGAATGCTGGCGGTGCTTTCACTCTAGTGGTAGCATGAGACGGAGTCTACAACCCACACAAGTGGCTCAGGTATTGCAGCTCATCCAGGATGGCACATCAATGCGAGCTGTGGCAAGAAGGTTTGCTGTGTCTGTCAGCGTAGTGTCCAGAGCATGGAGGCTCTACCAGGAGACAGGCCAGTACATCAGGAGATGTGGAGGAGGCCGTAGGAGGGCAACAACCCAGCAGCAGGACCGCTACCTCCGCCTTTGTGCAAAAGGAGCACTGCCAGAGCCCTGCAAAATGACCTCCAGCAGGCCACAAATGTGCATGTGTCTGCTTAAACGGTCAGAAACAGACTCCATGAGGGTGGTATGAGGATCCGACATCCACAGGTGGGGGTTATGCTTACAGCCCAACACCGTGCAGGACGTTTGGCATTTGCCAGAGAACACCAAGATTGGCAAATTCACCACTGGCGCCCTGTGCTCTTCACAGATGAAAGCAGGTTCACACTGAGCACGTGACAGAGCCTGGAGACGCCGTGGAGAACGTTCTGCTGCCTGTAACATCCTCCAGCATGACCGGTTTGGCGGTGGGTCAGTCATGGTGTAGGGTGGCATTTCTTTGGGGGGCCGCACAGCCCTCCATGTGCTCGCCAGAGGTAGCCTGACTGCCATTAGGTACCGAGATGAGATCCTCAGACCCCTTGTGAGACCATATGCTGGTGAGGGTTGGCCCTGGGTTACTCCTAATGCAAGACTATGCTAGACCTCATGTGGCTGGAGTGTGTCAGCAGTTCCTGCAAGAGGAAGGCATTGATGCCATGGACTGGCCCGCCCGTTCCCCAGACCTGAATCCAACTGAGCACATCTGGGACATAATGTCTCGCTCCATCTACCAACGACACGTTGCACCACAGACTGTCCAGGAGTTGGTGGATGCTTTAGTCCAGGTCTGGGAGGAGATCCCTGAGGAGACCATCCGCCACCTCATCGGGAGCATGCCCAGGCGTTGTAGGGAGGTCATACAGGCACGTGGAGGCCATCCGCCACCTCATCAGGAGCATGCCCAGGCGTTGTAGGGAGGTCATACAGGCACGTGGATCCGCCACCTCATCAGGAGCATGCCCAGGCGTTGTAGGGAGGTCATACAGGCACGTGGAGGCCATCCGCCACCTCATCAGGCATGCCCAGGCGTTGTAGGGAGGCCAGGCACGTGGAGGCCACACACACTACTGAGCCTCATTTTGACTTGTTTTAAGGAAATTACATCAAAGTTGGATCAGCCTGTAGTGTGGTTTTCCACTTTAATTTTGAGTGTGACTCCAAATCCAGACATACATGGGTTGACAAATTTGATTTCCATTGATAATTTTTGTGTGATTTTGTTGTCAGCACATTCAACTATGTAAAGAAAAAAGTATTTAATAAGAATATTTCATTGATTCAGATCTAGGATGTGTTATTTTAGTGTTCCCTTTATTTGTTTTGAGCAGTGTAGTTTAGCCTTTATTGTGTGCTATAGCTTGGAACATAAATACATGGGACTCTAGATGACATCATAATGAGGTATTGTTTCCAACAATTTGGCTGTTTTCCTAAAGAAGTTAAATCCGCTATGTGTTTTGTTTCCTTGCCACAATACTAACAAGAATCGCGATACTGGTATGTTCCCGGGCCCTACCCGGTACCCCCATCCCTGTCCTGAGAGGTAGTATGGACAACGATGCCTTCTCTGATGGGAGTGACCACTGACTGTCCCTCTCTGGCCTGAATACTCAACCCTTCATATCTGATTCTCTACCCTCCTCCACCCTGTAACAACCACGTGATGTTGGAGGTATAGCAACACGTGATGTTGGAGGTATAGCAACACGTGATGTTGGAGGTATAGCAACACGTGATGTTGGAGGTATAGCAACACGTGATGTTGGAGGTATAGCAACACGTGATGTTGGAGGTATAGCAACACGTGATGTTGGAGGTATAGCAACACGTGATGTTGGAGGTATAGCAACACGTGATGTTGGAGGTATAGCAACACGTGATGTTGGAGGTATAGCAACACGTGATGTTGGAGGTATAGCAACACGTGATGTTGGAGGTATAGCAACACGTGATGTTGGAGGTATAGCAACACGTGATGTTGGAGGTATAGCAACACGTGATGTTGGAGGTATAGCAACACGTGATGTTGGAGGTATAGCAACACGTGATGTTGGAGGTATAGCAACACGTGATGTTGGAGGTATAGCAACACGTGATGTTGGAGGTATAGCAACACGTGACTGTGATAGAGGAAGCTTTATTTAGCTAGTTGGTTAGTCTGGTCTCTCTCAGCCACAGACAGTCTAGACTGGCAGCAGTGGGGCTGGCTGGGCTATCCATTATTAAACACCCACACCCAGGGAGGAAGAGTGATGCATAGAAAGCCTCCTCACACCGCCCAGTGCCACAGTCCACTTGAAACTTTAATCAGGACCTCGGTCCCCTTGCTCATCACACACACCCGTCATTCAGAGCCCCACTAGTTTTGATCCCTACCTTTTTCGCTAAAAATAATCATATATATTATTTTTTGAGGGATGCATGTTTTGCATGTAATGTTGACATTAATACGTGTCACACATCAGTTTGGAAACGATGTACATTTAAAGCCACATACAAACTTGGTCTCTTTTTTTGCTTTCTTGAGTAAGGCAGCTCCAAAATGCAGGTGTTTCAGCCTCGCTCAGAGCTTTCTGTGGTGGAGGGGCAGCCAGTGGAAAATACAGAACATAAGGGTTGGTAATGTTCTCTATTTGCACCGTGATTGGCTCAGTGTTCTGTCACTCATGGGGACACTACGTCACCGCCAAATCTAAGGGTAGAGCTCGAAATTCAAGCCCCTTGGGTGCTGCCTTAGTTACATTAGAAGTACCCATCCAAGAAGATTCAAGGTCATTGGCCACAGATCAACTGTATGTGATTTGACATAATTTTAAGTCGGAAATGTACATACACTTAGGTTGGAGTCATTAAAACTCGTTTTTCAACCACCACAATTTCTTGTTAACAAACTATAGTTTTGGCAAGTTGGTTAGGACATCTACTTTGTGCATGACACAAGTACTTTTTCCAACAATTGTTTACAGACAGATTATTTCACTTATAATTCACTGTATCACAATTCCAGTGGGTCAGAAGTTTACATACAATAAGTTGACTAAACAGCTTGGAAAATTCCAGAAAATGATGTCATGGCTTTAGAAGCTTCTTATTGACATTGTTTGAGTCAATTGGAGGTGTACCTGTGGATGTATTTCAAGGCCTAACTTCAAACTCAGTGCCTCTTCGCTTGACATCATGGGAAAATCAAAAAATATCAGCCAAGACCTCAGAAAAGAAATTGTAGACCTCCACAAGTCGGGTTCATCCTTGGGAGCAATTTCCAAACACCTGAAGGTACCACATTTATCTGAACAAACAACAGTACTCAAGTATAAACACCATGGGTCCACGCAGCCGTCATACTGCTCAGGATGGAGACTCGTTCTTTCCCCTAGAGATGAATGTACTTTGGTGCGAAAAGTGCAAATCAATCCCAGATCAACAGCAAAGGACCTTGTGAAGATTCTGGAGGAAACGGGTACAAAAGTATCTATATCCACAGTAAAACGAGTCCTATATTGACATAACCTGAAAGGCCGCTCAGCAAGGAAGAAGCCACTGCTCCAAAACTGCCATAAAAATGGCAGACTATGGTTTGCAACTGCACATGGGGACAAAGATCATAAATCTTGGAGAAATGTTCTCTGGTCTGATGAAACAAAAATAGAACTGTTTGGCCATAATGACCATTGTTATGTTTGGAGGTAAAAGGGGAGGCTTGCAAGCTGAATAACACCATCCCAACCATGAATCACGGGGTGGCAGCATCATGTTGTGAGGGTGCTTTGTTGCAGGAGGGACTGGTGCACTTCACAAAATAGATGGTATCATGAGGTAGGAAAATAATATGGATATATTGAAGCAACATCTCATGACATCAGTCGGGAAGTTAAAAGCTTGGTCGCAAATGGGTCTTCCAAATGGACAATGACCCCAAGCATACTTCCAAAGTTGTGGCAAAATGGCTTAAGGACAACAAAGTCAAGGTATTGGAGTGGCCATCACAAAGCCCTGACCTCAATCATATAAAACATTTGTGGGCAGAACTGAAAAAACCTGTGTGAGCAAGGAGGCCTACAAACCTGACTCAGTTACACCAGCTCTGTCAGGAGGAATGGGCCAAAATTCACCCAACTTATTGTGGGAAGCTTGTGGAAGGCTACCCGAAACATTTGACCCAAGTTTAACAATTTAAAGGCAATGCTACCAAATGCTAATTGAGTGTATGTTAACTTCTGACCCACTGGGAATGTGATGAAAGAGATAAAAGCTGAAATAAATAATTCTCTCTACTATTTTTCTGACATTTCACATTCTTATAAGGTGGCCATGGACCCAAAAATATTTTGGGTCCATGTCCAGGAATCTCCCCAGACCTTAATCCCATTGAGAATTTGTGGTCAGTCCTCAAGAGGCGGGTGGACAAACAAAAACCAAAAAAATTCTGACCAACTCCAAGCATTGATTATGCAATAATGGGCTGCCATCAGTCAGGATGTGGCCCAGAAGTAAATTGACAGCATGCCAGGGCGGAAGCGGCAAGACATCGGCATTTGGTTTATTGATTGTAATATGTTGTCTGATGACCTACAGGTAACTTCCAAAATCAGGGAAATGCTTATTTACAGGCTCTAACCAATGGTGTGGAAAAAAGGTGTGTGTGTGTGTGTAGGTAAGTAAAGAAATAAAACAACAGTAAAAAGACTTTTGAAAAAAGAGTAGCAAGGCTATATACTGTTAGTCAGGCTTATTGAGGTAGTATGTACATGTAGGTATCGTTAAAGTGACTGTGCATGTATGATGAACAGAGAGTAGCAGAAGTGTAAAAACAGAGGGGTTGACGGGTGGTGGGACACAATGCAGATAGTCAGGTAACCATTTGGTTACCTGTTCAGAGACTTATGGCTTGGGGGTAAAAACTGTTGAGAAGCCTTTTTGTCCTAGACTTGGCACTCCGATACAGCTTGCCATGCGGTAGCAGAGAGAACAGTCTATGATGGGTGGCTGAGGTCTTTGACCATTTTTAGGGCCTTCCTCTGACACCGCCTGGTGTAGAGGTCATGGATGGCAGGCAGCTTTGCCATACGCACTACCCTCTGAAGTGCCTTGCGGTCAGAGGCCGAGCAATTGCCGCACCAGGCAGTGATGCAACCGGTCAGGATGCTCTCGATGTTGTATCTGTAGAACCTTTTGACGATCTCAGGACCCATGCCAAATCTTTTTAGTTTCCTGAGGGGAATAGGCTTTGCCGTGCCCTCTTCACGACTGTCTTGGTGTGTTTGGACCATTCTAGTTTGTTGTTGATGTGGACACCAAGGAATGTGAAGCTCTCGACCTGCTCCACTACAGCCCCATCGATGAGAATGGGGATGTGCTCGGTGCTCCTTTTCCTGTAGTCCACAATCATCTCCTTAGTCTTGGTTACGTTGAGGTATAGGTTGTTATTCTGGTACAACCCGGCCAGGTCTCTGACCTCCTCCCTATAGACTGTCTCGTCATTGTGGGTGATCAGGCCTGCCATTGTCGTGTAGTCAGCAATCTTAATGATGGTGTTGGAGTCGTGCCTGGCCATGCAGTCGTGGGTGAACAGGGAGTACAGGAGGGGACTGAGCACGCGCCCCTGGGGAGCTCCAGTGTTGAGGATCAGCGTGGCAGATGTGTTGCTACCTACCCTTACCACCTGGGGGCAGCCTGTCAGGAAGTCCAGGATCCAGTTGCAGAGGGAGGTGTTTAGTCCCAGGATCCTTAGCTTGGTGATGAGCTTTGAGGGTACTATGGTGTTGAACACTGAGCTGTTGTCAATGAACAGCATTTTCACATAGGTGTTCCTTTTGTCCAGGTGGGAAAGGGCAGTGTGGAGTGCAATAGAGATTGCATCATCTGTGGATTTGTTTGGGCTGTATGCAAATTGGAGTGGGTCTAGGGTTTCTGGGATAATGGTGTTATGTGAGCCATTACCAGCCTTTCAAAGCACTTCATGGCTATGGACGCTACGGAACAGCTGATGCTCTCCTGCATGCCTCGAAGCGAGCATAGAAGTGATTTAGCTCATCTGGTAGGCTCGTGTCACTGGGCAGCTCACGGCTGTGCTTCCCTTTGTAGTCTGTAATAGTTTGCAAGCCCTGCCACATCCGACGAGCGTCTGAGCCGGTGTAGTATGATTCAATCTTAGCCCTGTATTGACGCTTTGCCTGTTTGATGGTTCGTCTCAGGGCATAGCGGGATTTCTTGTAAGCTTCCGGGTTAGAGTCCCGCACCTTGAAAGCGTCAGCTGTACCCTTTAGCTCAGTGCGAATGTTGCCTGTAATCCATGACTTCTGGTTGGGGTATATACGTACAGTCACTGTGGGGACGACGTCCTCAATGCACTTATTGATAAAGCCAGTGACTGAGGTGGTGTATCTGACCATTTTTTATAGACTGAGTCACTGGGGCTTCCTGCTTTAATTTTTGCTTGTAAGCAGGAATTAGGAGGATAGAGTTGTGGTCGGATTTATCAACTGGAGGGCGAGGGAGAGCTTTGTACGCGTCTCTGTGTTTGGAGTACAGGTGATCTAGATTTTTTTCCCCTCTGGTTGCACATTTAACATGTTGATAGAGGTTTGTAAAACTGATTTAAGTGTCCCTGCATTAAAGTCTCCGGCCACTAGGAGCACCGCCTCTGGGTGAGTGGTTTCCTGTTTGCTTATTTCCTTAAACAGCTGACTGAGTGCGGACTTAGTGCCAGCATCTGTCTGTGGTGGTAAATAAACAGCCACGAAAAGTATAGCTGAAAATTATAGACAGGATGTTCATTTAGTTGGCCATCCTAAAATCACCGACCACAAACACACTATTGGTGACCCACCCCTCTAAACAGTACAATTAAAATGTGTGCTAAGTAATTTCGCTCACCTGGGGTTTAATTTCTGTGTGTGACTGACCTCAGCCTCTAAGTGCTCTGAGGCCTGACTGGGGGAACATGCATACTTTAACAGTAGAACACAAGTGTAAAGGATGGAGAACAAGAAAGGAAGATAAGACAGGAAGGCATGAAAACTGCATCAGGCAGGTGGCAGGCAGCCAACACAGAGAAGAGGACCTTAATGATTTAAGAGGCTGAGGAGATGAATAATAGAAGACTCCCACCATCCCTGCGTCCCTCTCTCCCTCTCTCTCTCTTCCCCTCTCCCTGCGTCCCGCTCTTCCTCACTCACTGCGTCCCTCTCTTTCCTCTCTCCCTCTTCCTCTCTCTCCCTCCCTCCTCCCTCCCTCCCTCCCTCCTCCCCCTCCCTCCCTCCCTCCCTCCCTCCCTCCCTCCCTCCCTCCCTCCCTCCCTCCCTCCCCCTCCCTCCCTCCCTCCCTCCCTCCCTCCCTCCCTCTCCCTGCATTCCTCTCTCTCCTTCTTCCTTGTTCTCTGCTGTCACAACAGAGGGAGATCTGACCAGCAGGGGGAGCCCTCCTCGAGCGATCCTCTCCTTCACTCCTTTAACTATGTGTTTGTGTTCTTGTGTGCATGTTGCGTGTGTGTTTGTCTTTGTGCGTGAGTGTACATATGCACATCTCTCTACTTGTGTGTTATGTGGTACAAATATATTATGCAGCATCTCCTCCTTCCTGCTCCTAATGTTTACCTTTACCCCCCACACCATTCTCCATATAACCTCAACAACTGCCCCCCCACACCATTCTCCATGTAACCTCAACAACTGCCCCCCCCACACCATTTTCCATATAACCTCAACAACTGCCCCCCACACCATTCTACATCTGACCTCAACAACTGCCCCCCACACCATTCTACATCTGACCTCAACAACTGCCCCCCACACCATTTTCCATATAACCTCAACAACTGCCCCCACACCATTCTACATCTGACCTCAACAACTGCCCCCCACCATTCTACATCTGACCTCAACAACTGCCCCCACACCATTTCCATATAACCTCAACAACTGCCCCCCCCCCACACCATTCTACATGTGACCTCAACAACTGCCCCCCCCCACACCTTTCTCCATGTAACCTCAACAACTTCCCCCCACACCTTTCTCCATGTAACCTCAAAACTTCCCCCACACCTTTCTCCATGTAACCTCAAAACTGCCCCCCACACCTTTCTCCATGTAACCTCAAAACTGCCCCCACACCTTTCTCCATATAACCTCAACAACTGCCCCCCCATACCTTTCTCCATGTGACCTCAACAACTGCCCCCTCCATACCTTTCTCCATGTAACCTCAACAACTGCCGGGTAATGATTACCCATTCATTTAATTTCAGCGCTGACGTCAGGAGGTTTTCAATTACCTGTGATCACTCATCTTTCTCTCTCCTCTCTCCCTTTTGTGTCTTTCCCTCACCCTCACTCTCCATCTCTCTTTTCTCCATCTCTCCATCTCTCTCTCAACAACTCCTACAGAACAGAGCTCTGATGGGCAATATAACCAGGTTGTGTGACACGGCCATCGCCATCTAGAGTCCTTCAGAGGCTCAGAGAGAGACCAACCCCTGTACAAAGATTACCACGTGACCTCAACCCCCCACACACACACAGGGCCAGTGCATAAAATGGATGTGTGTGTGTGTGTGTGTGTGTGTGTGTGTGTGTGTGTGTGTGTGTGTGTAACCTCAACAACTGTGTGTGTGTGTGTGTGTGCGTGTGCGCTCTCTCTGACCTCAACGAGCGCCCATTTCTGAGGCTGGTCGGCTAGGCAGGCAGGCAGGCCCTCACAGGCAGCCCAGGCTGTCAGGGCCTGTTAGTGGGCTACTGCTCAATCAGACGTGCTCCTCACTAGACAGGCCGGGGATTCAGCTGCCTCACGCCCCACACTCTCCCCTCGCCCCTCTCACCCCCAGCAGAGCTCCTCTCTCCCCTCCCTCCCTCCACACACATACAACCCCCCCCAGTCCCATATACCCCTGAGGCCTGGTGTAGAGCGGAGTGGACCAATGCTGGGGAATCCATATTCTTCACCATCACTCTCCATCCATCTTTTCTCTCTGTCCACTCCCCCACTCTCCATAGATGGTTTAGTCTGCTCTGACATGGAGGATGACAGTCTGAGAGGGGGAAGAGGAAGGAGATATATATATATATATATATATATATATTATAAAAGCATCTCCCTCTCTCATACACACATTCCCTCTCTCCATCACTCCCTCCCCCACACTCTCTCTCTCTCTCCCCTCCTCATACACAACTGTTCCTCTCTCCATCACTCCCTCACTCTCTCTCTCCCACACATAAAACAACTCAGTTTAAGAGATGGAGGTATTTTTAGTCATGCCTCTCTTTTCTCTCTTGCTCTTTTCCTCTGGTTTATTCCTCTCCTAATTTCCTATGGTTTATTCCCCTTCTCCTCCTCCTTTCCTCTGGTCATTCCCCCTTCTCCTTTCCTCTGGTTATTCCCCTCCCCCTCTCCTCTGTTTTATTCCCCCTTTCCTCTGGTTTATTCCCCCTCTCCTCTCCCATTTCCTCTGGTTTATTGCCCCTCTCCTCTGGTTTATTGCCCTCTCCTCTGGTTTATTCCCCACTCTCCATGTAACTGGTTTATTCCTCTACCCTTTCCTCTGGTTTATTCCCCCTTTCCTCTGGTTTATTCCCCTTCTCCTCTCCTCTTGTTTATTCCCTTTTCCTCTGGTTTATTCCTCTACCCTTTCCTGGTTTATTCCCCCTTTCCTCTGGTTTATTGTGTGTGTGTGTGTGTGTGTGTGTGTGTGTGTGTGTGTGTGTGTGTGTGTGTGTGTGTGTGTGTGTGTGTGTGTGTGTGTGTGTGTGTGTGTGTGTGTGTGTGTGTGTGTGTCCCCCTTTCCTCTGGTTTATTCCCCTTTCCTCTGGTTTATTCCCCCTTTCCTCTGGTTTATTCCCCCTTTCCTCTGGTTTATTCCCCTTTCCTCTGGTTTATTCCCCCTCTCCTCTGGTTTATTCCCCCTTTCCTCTGGTTTATTCCCCCTTTCCTCTGGTTTATTCCCCCTTTCCTCTGGTTTATTCCCCCTTTCCTCTGGTTTATTCCCCCTTTCCTCTGGTTTATTCCCATTCTCCTTTCCTCTGGTTTATTCCCCCTTTCCTCTGGTTTATTCCCCTTCTCCTCTCCTCTGGTTTATTCCCCCTCTCCTCTGGTTTATTCCCCCTCTCCTCTGGTTTATTCCCCCTCTACTCTGGTTTACTCCCCCTTTCCTCTGGTTTATTCCCCCTTTCCTCTGGTTTATTCCCCTTCTCCTTTCCTCTGGTTTATTCCCCCTCTCTTCTGGTTTATTCCCCTTCTCCTTTCCTCTGGTTTATTCCCCTTCTCCCTCTGGGTTATTCCCCTTCCTCTGGTTTATTCCCCTTTCCTCTGGTTTATTCCCCTTTCCTCTGGTTTATTCCCCCCCCTCTCCTCTGGTTTATCCCCTTCTCCTTTCCTCTGGTTTATTCCCCCTCTCCTCTGGTTTATTCCCCTTCTCCTTTCCTCTGGTTTATTCCCCCTCTCCTCTGGTTTATTCCCCTTTCCTCTGGTTTATTCCCCTTTCCTCTGGTTTATTCCCCCTCTCCTCTGGTTTATTCCCCTTCTCCTTTCCTCTGGTTTATTCCCTTCTCCTCTGGTTTATTCCCCCTTTCCTCTGGTTTATTCCCCTCTCCTCTGGTTTATTCCCCTTCTCCTTTCCTCTGGTTTATTCCCCTTCTCCTTTCCTCTGGTTTATTCTCCTTTCCTCTGGTTATTCCCCTTCTTCTTCCTCTGGTTCTTTCTCCCTCTCCCTCTCCCCCTTTCCTCTGGTTTATTCCCCTTCTCCTCTCCTCTGTTTTATTCCTCATTTCCTTTGGTTTATTCCTCCTTTCCTATCAGTCTGGTTAGTCAGCCCTAGTTGAGACAGATGAAGAATGATTAAATGGCATCTTTTAGTTTCTCCTCTAACACATGTTTTATTTACATGCTGACATGTCCCACGCCCCTAACCTGTCCCACGCCCCTAACCTGTCCCACTGACCGCTATTGTTTTGCTTTGTGTTCACCCACCGCACAATGATACAGTTTAATATAATACACAGCTGAGGTTTGAATCTCTCTGTTAGAAAGATGTTGATCTGATATGTAACTATACTGGCAGTATTTGACCTATATCAAAATATACATCCTCTGTTTAAGAATTTGCAAATGTGTGTTCATTGTGTGTTTTGTGTGTGTGCTTTGTAGCAGCAGTTCAGGGCTGCTCAAAGCATGCTGGGATGCCTGTCACAACGAATCAGGCGATAGGAAATCACCCAAGTGCACGGAGAGAACTCACCATCCCCTCTCTTTCTCCATCTATTCCCCTCTCTCTCTCTCTCTCTCTTCTCCTTCTTTGTACCATCCCTGCTTTCCAGTTTTATGAAATGTCACTTTACGGAGGGAGGGAGAATTTCTTAAGGTCTCTTCCTATGAAAAGTGAACCTATTTAATCCTCTCGCCCACCACCCCACCCATCTACAACATATTATGTATAGCAAGCCCTACAGCACACACACACACACACACACACACACACACACACACACACACACACACACACACACACACACACACACACACACACACACACACACAGTCATTCCAGCCTGCCGGTCTTCCTTCCTGAAATAAGAACTCAATTAGTTTGTCCTCTGGAATAGAAGTCCCTGTTTATCTTGTTCTGCCTCATTACTTGAGTATAATCACAACATTTTGCCTGAGTGCTTCAAGTGCTGAATATTGCAGCTCCTGATTGGAAGGAGGATAGAGTGAGGGAAGGAGAGAGGGAAACATGGAGGGCGAAGGAACCTGTCTCCTGAGCTCCCTCCTAATAGGAGGTATGTGAGGGCCTGGCACATAACTGGCCATTACAACTCCTTTGGTGCGTGAGGGGTGCATCTCAATAGTCTATAGTGACTTCCTCTTCCCATGTCCATGCCTTCATCTGATCTGAAAATATAAGATAGGTTTAAGGAAGGTGGAGAATGCCTTCCAGGTATAACCTGTTCACAATCCACTTTGTTTCCACATCAGTGCAGAGAAAGGAAAGGAGACAATTGAGGAAGCCACTTTGACTATTGAGATGCACCCATGGATGATGTGTACTTTGTCCTTTATCCAAATTGGTTTCCCTCTGTCCTCTTCTCTCCCAGGTCTGCTAGATGTACGTCAGCTGCCCTATCTGAACTGCCTGGTGTGTGATCTGCCCGACAACAAGGACCTGGCCTTCAAACTCAAGAGGAAGCAGTTCACCATTGAGGTAGGCCTCTGCCACCACAACAACCCGTTCGAGTGTGTGGTTACGTAATCTAGCAAACAAACAAGTGTCATATCCTGTTATCTTTTCACACGCTTTCTCTCATACTCTTTCACACTCTTATCTTTCACACACACTGTCTTTCACACACGCTGTCTTTCTGTCTTTTCACACATGCTGCTGCTCTTTCACACACGCTGTCTTTTCACACGCTGTCTTTCACACACTCTGTCTTTCACACTCTTTCACACACGCTGTCTTTCACACACGCTGTCTTTCACACACGCTGTCTTTCACACACTCTGTCTTTCACACACTCTGTCTTTCACACACTCTGCTGTCTTTTCACACGCTTTCACACTCTGTCTTTCACACACGCTGTCTTTCACACACGCTGTCTTTCACACACGCTGTCTTTCACACACTCTGTCTTTCACACACTCTGTCTTTCACACACTCTGTCTTTCACACACGCTGTCTTTCACACACGCTGTCTTTCACACACGCTGTCTTTCACACACGCTGTCTTTCACACACTCTGTCTTTCAAATATACACATTCAGGCACATACTCATACATGCAGAAAAAACACATTATCTCAACAGCCAAATCATATTATAATTTTAATGAAAGCGTGAACTTATTACAGATCTCCATTGAGAACAGAAGTAATGATTTATTTAAAACCTTATGCATTTAATTTCTTCTGCATTCTTCCTGTCCACAGCATGGCTCACAGTAAGTGCTGATGGTTATTTTGAATTGTCTCTGGCGTTAGCCTCGCTTCACTAGTCTCTGTTAAAACCTCTTGAGTGTAGGGGGCAGAATTTTGATGTTTGGATGAAAAACGTACCCAAATTAAACTGCCTATTTCTCAGGGTCAGAATCTAGAATGTGCATATAATTGTCCGATTAGGATAGAAAACACTCTAAAGTTTCCAAAACTGTCAAAATATGGTCTGTGAGTATAACAGAACTGATATTGCAGGCGAAAACCTGAGGTAAATCAAACCAGGAAGTGGCCTCTATTTTGAAAGCTCCATGTTCCATAGCCTGCCTTCGCTCCATTTAAAGGATATCAACCAGATTCCTTTCCCTATGGCTTCCCCATGGTGTGAACAGTCTTTAGACATAGTTTCAGGCTTTTATTTTGAAAATGAGCGAGAAAAATGACATCACACCATTGTATGGCTGGGTGCCAGCAGCGTTTTGTATGCGCAACGGCTTGGAGTATCCATTTTCTCTCTCTCTGAAGAAGCTACATTCCCCGGTTGATATATTATCGATTATATATTGTAAAACAACCTGAGGATTGATTATAAAAACATTTGACATGTTTCTGCGAACATTACGGATACTATTTGGAATTTTTCGCCTGCGATGTTGTGACCGCTCGAGCCTGTTGATTTCTGAACATAACGCACCAACCAAATTGAGGTATTTTGGATCTAAAAATAATCTTTATGGAACAAAAGCAACATTTATTGTGTAACTGGGAGTCTCGTGAGTGCAAACATCCGAAGATCATCAAAGGTAAGCAATTTAATTTATTGATTTTCTGACTTTCGTGACCAATCTACTTGGCTGCTAGCTGTTTGTAATATTTGGTCTTCTGAGAGAGATGTGCTAACATAAACACTTGGTATGTTTTCGCCAAAAAGCTTTATTGAAATCTGACACGCCAGGTGGATTAAAACAAGCTAAGCTCTGTTTTGCTATATTGCACTTGTGAGTGAAATATTTTTAGTGCTTTAATTTGAATTTGGCGCTCTGCAATTCAGAGGTGGTTGATTTAAAAATGATCCCGCTAACGGGATTGGTGCATCAAGAGGTTTGAACTTTCTCCAGCTGTCGGTTGGCAATGAGAAAGGTGAAACTATAGATACACCAGTGTTGTCACACCTACTGCCGAGCAACTTACTATGGACTTTTATCGACATTTATCACGGACTTTTATCCTATGACACCTACTTCCTGTTATTGTTGAGTACTTTAGTTACTATGGACTTTTATCAAGCCCCTATGACACTCTACTTACTTTTATTGTTAAGAACTTTAGTTACTATGGACTTTTATCACACCCCCTATGACACCTACTTCCTGTTATTGTTGAGAACTTTTGTTACTATAGTATGGAATGTTTAGTGCAGTGTATATGCCTGTACATCTGATGAGATAATTATACCAGGGTCTGGCAGGTGTTAGTTAAATCTTGGGGACTGTCAAGCACTGGGTGGTTCTGTTTCCGCATTGGTACACACCTCCGTCACTCGACTGACCTAGTACAGAATCTGTCATTTTCACTCTATATTGTAGATATTCAGAGTCCTGACTGAGCTTCCTGACATTAAAGGTTTGACTATGCTAATTCAACCCTTCCCTGACCCTCTGGCTTCTCTAGCCAGCCCCTCCATTAAGGCCCTCTGTGTCTGTCTCCTCCCCTCGTTACTCCCTCCTCAGACCCCCAATCCAAGTACTAGTGCAGCTGCCCTCCCTCTTGCCCTTGCCTTTATCCGTCACACACACACACACACACACACACACACATACATACACATACACATTACACACAGATTCACTCTCCTTCACTGTAATCCATCTCTGTGGCTCTTCCTCTCCAGATGAAGGGCCTCTCCTCTGTCAAACTCATCATTGTCCTCATTACTGTATCATTATCTTATTAACTTATCATACTCTGGCCTTGTAGTGGTTAATCAGGGAGTTATCGTCTCCTAGGAGGAGAGAGGGAGAGGGAGGGACTTCCACTCTTTATACTACTACCCATCACCCTCTCTCCTCTCCCTCTATCTCCTCTGGCTCCTCCCTCTAGCCCTCCCTCTCTCTCACCCCCTCTCTTCCTCCTTTCTCTCTCCTCCCTTTCCTCCTCTCCTCTTCTCCTCTGAAAAGCTGTCTCCAGTGTATTTATAAGTCCATAAAAGTCAAGGTGGTTATTCTGAACCCTTTTAATTCCCTCCTTAGTGGATCTGTATGTCTGCTGGGCTCCTCCCTGAGCCTCGGTGGGACTGGGTGATGTTGTACTGCTGCATACTGTCTGTGAGGGACAGGCTTTGTGTGGGGTTGTCGGGAATGACAGGCAGCACTCTTAATAAAAGTAAGACATGGAGTAGAAAAGAGAGGGAGAGGAAAGAGGTCAGGTCAAACTGGCTACAACACATGTTGACATAAGCGAGCACACACATGAAATGCCAATCAAATTCCCTGGTGGTGATCTGTATTGTGTGTGTGTGAATTTCCAGAGTATCCCTCATGACGTCACTCTGCCCATCAAACCAATCAAACATTTATTTAACCTTTATTTAAATAGGCAAGTCAGTTAAGAACAAATTCTTATTTACAATGACGGCCTACACCGGCCAAACTCACGACACTGGGACACTTGTGCGCCGCCCTATGGGACTCCCAATCACAGCCGGTTGTGATACAGCCTGGATCTCACCTGCCAATCAGCCGTTGTATCCCATTATTACATAATGCTCTGCACTCTCAATGCTGTGATAGGTGCTTGGCATTCTGGGTAATGCATGGTGGGGGTGCGGCGGCCATTTCTGCTGAGTCACTGCCTCACCCCAGGTGTGTGCATGTCTGTGTTTACCTTGCGTTCCGTCTGCGTGTCTCCGTGGCTGTGACTGAACAACAGTCCCAGAGGATGTAGATTGGCATAAGAGATAGCATGAAATTCCTCCCAGCCCTGTGTGACGTCCCACACGTCCCACGTCCTTAGGCGGCATCTCAGCCTCTGGGCCTACCTCTACCTGCATCTCTGTGGGACTCTCTGATCTCTCTCTGTCTCTGTCACTGTCCTTCAACTATTCATCTGCTGCAGTGGTGTCTCTCTCTACCTCTACCTGCATCTCTGTTCTAATAAAAGTAAGTCACTCTCCTTCAACTATTCATCTGTCTATCTCTCTCTAGTGGTGTCTCTTTCTACCTCTACCTGCATCTCTGTCTCTCTCTCTCTCATCGTCACTATCCTTCAACTATTCATCTGTCTAATCTCTCCTGGTGGTGTCTCTATTGTACCTCTACCTGCATCTCTGTCTCTCTTCTCCTGTCACTCTCCTTCAACATGATCTGTCTATCTCTAGTGGTGTCTCCTCAACCTCTACCTGCATCTCATTTATTTAACCTTCATTCCTTCAACTATTCATCTGTCTATCCCACCTCTACCTGCATCTCTGTCTCACTCTCTCCAAACTGTCACTCTCCTTCAACTATTCATCTGTCTATCTCTCTAGTGGTGTCTCTTTCTACCTCTACCTGCATCTCTGTCTGTGATACAGCCTGGATCTCACTCTCCTTCAACTATTCATCTGTCTATCTCTAGTGGTGTTCTTTCATACCTCTACCTGCATCTCTGTCTCTCTCTCTGCTCTGATTCCCTTCAACTATTCATCTGTCTATCTCTAGTGGTGTGCTTTCTCTACCTTACCTGCATCTCTGTCTCTCTCTGTCCTCTCACTCTCCAACTATTCATCTGTCTATCTCTCTAGTGGTGTCTCTTTCTCTACCTAATCTGTCTCTGCGTGTCTCTCTCTCTGTCACTCTCCTTCAACAACATCTGTCTATCCAGTGGTGTCTCTTTCATTCTTACCTGCATCTCTGTGTCTCTCTCTCTCTCTCTGTCACTTCCTTCAACTATTCATCTGTCTATCTCTAGTGGTGTTCCCTACCCAGCCTCTGTCTCTTCCTACTCCTCTACTCTCCTTCAACTATTCATCTGTCTATCTCTAGTGGTGTCTCTTTCTCTACCTCTACCTGCTGTCTCTCTCTCTCTCTCTCTCTCTGTCACTCTCCTTCAACTATTCATCTGTCTATCTCTCTAGTGGTGTCTCTTTCTCTACCTCTACCTGCATCTCTGTCTCTAACACACACTCACAGGGAAAACACACTCACAGGGACACACACACTCACACACACTTGTGGTGTGACACGAGATACATATTTATGCACTGACACAGACAAAAACAAACACACCTACAAATAGTGTGCATTCTCGGTCATACTTACTCATACTAGACACACGCTCACACACTTGTCAGTCATTCAGTTTCACAATGAAGGCTGCTCACCTCACCTGACGAAGCTCTGTAGAATGTGAGAATTACCCAATGAAGTCTCCTCATTCTGCTGTGACCCCTCAGACTGATGGATAACCTTCTCCGGTGGGGTACTGGGGTGCCATGGCAGGGTAAGAGGTCAGGGGTCAGCTGTAGTATGAGACTAGGGGATGTGTGTCAAATTAGTCCCCTCTTAGAGAGGTGAGACAGGCCGATCCTCTGTGATGTCTGTCTGTCAGTTAGGTGTGGAGGAGTAACAGTGGAAGAGGGTTTTTAGTTTTAGTTTGGTTATTTTCCAGATCATCTTTGAGGACTAAAGAAGGAAGTGAGCGAGCGGAGAGGATATGGGGAGATTAAGGGGAAACCAGAGGAGAAATTGAAGTTGCGAAAGAAGAGGATGAAAGAGGAGGAAGATGTGGGTTAATGTCCAGGAATGGAAGATGAAAGGGATGAGGGGTGGGAAGACAGGAGCAGAGAGGGCAGAAAGGGATGAGGGTGGAAGACAGAGCAGCAGAAAGGGATGAGGGTGGACGAGAGCAAGGGATGAGGTTGGAAGACGAGAGCAGAGAGGACAGAAAGGGATGAGGGTGGAAGACAGGAGCAGAGAGGGCAGAAAGGGATGAGGGCGGAAGACAAGAGCAGAGAGGGCAGAAAGGGATGAGGGTAGAAGACAGGAGCAGAGAGGGCAGAAAGGGATGAGGGCGGAAGACAGGAGCAGAGAGGGCAGAAAGGGATGAGGGTGGAAGACGAGAGCAGAGAGGACAGAAAGGGATGAGGGTGGAAGACAGGAGCAGAGAGGACAGAAAAGGATGAGGGTGGAAGACTAGAGCAGAGAGGACAGAAAGGGATGAGGGTGGAAGACTAGAGCAGAGAGGATAGAAAGGGATGAGGAGTAATAAGTGGTGATGAGAGGAAGCTGAAGATGAGATGGTGGACCCCAGAGGGGTGGGAGAGCAGGCTAATGTCTCATGGCATGTCCTAAAAACGTCTTCAAGACAATGCCTTATTGGTCTACCCCCACCAGAGTATGTGAGTGGCGTTTAGCGTTCGGAAATCAAGCTCATGGAGCGGTGCTTGCATACCACTCCGGCGCTCCACGCCCTTTCCAACCGCTCCTCACTCACAGGAAACCAAACTGACGCTCCAAATTGGCTCCATTAAAATCAGAGTTTAACCAACACCCATCTGTTGTGACGACTTGACCTACCATTTAACCAACACCCATCTGTTGTGACGACTTGACCTACCATTTAACCAACACCCATCTGTTGTGACGACTTGGACCTACCATTTAACCAACACCCATCTGTTGTGACGACTTGGACCTTCCATTTAACCAACACCCATCTGTTGTGACGACCTGACCTACCATTTAACCAACACCCATCTGTTGTGACGACTTGGACCTTCCATTTAACCAACACCCATCTGTTGTGACGACTTGGACCTTCCATTTAACCAACACCCATCTGTTGTGACGACTTGGACCTTCCATTTAACCAACACCCATCTGTTGTGACTACTTGGACCTTCCATTTAACCAACACCCATCTGTTGTGACGACTTGACCTACCATTTAACCAACACCCATCTGTTGTGACGACCTGGACCTACCATTTAACCAACACTCATCTGTTGTGACTACTTGAACCTTCCATTTAACCAACACCCATCTGTTGTGACTACTTGGACCTTCCATTTAACCAACACCCATCTGTTGTGACGACTTGGACCTACCATTTAACCAACACCCATCTGTTGTGACGACTTGGACCTAACATTTAACCAACACCCATCTGTTGTGACGACTTGGACCTACCATTTAACCAACACCCATCTGTTGTGACGACCTGGACCTTCCATTTAACCAACACCCATCTGTTGTGACGACTTGACCTACCATTTAACCAACACCCATCTGTTGTGACGACTTGGACCTTCCATTTAACCAACACCCATCTGTTGTGACGACTTGGACCTACCATTTAACCAACACCCATCTGTTGTGACGACTTGGACCTTCCATTTAACCAACACCCATCTGTTGTGACGACTTGGACCTACCATTTAACCAACACCCATCTGTTGTGACGACTTGGACCTACCATTTAACCAACACCCATCTGTTGTGACGACCTGGACCTAACATTTGGTTTTGAGGTATTGAACCAAACCATCCGATTTGAATGAAAAGTATTTAACCAACACCCATCTGTTGAAAAGGCTCTCACATTTCAAATTGGTCACATGTCATATTAAACAGCATTTAAACACTCTAAATTGGTCACATGTCATATTAAACAGCATATAAACACTCTAAATAGGTCACATTTATATTAAACCCAGCTGTATAAACACTCTAAATAGGTCACATGTCATATTAAACAGCATATAAACACTCTAAATTTGTCATATTAAACAACACACTCTAAATAGGTCACATGTTATATTAAACAGCATATAAACACTCTAAATTGGTCACATGTCATATTAAACAGCATTAAACACTGGTCACATGTTATATTAAACAGCATATAAAACTCTAAATAGGTCACATGTTATATTAAACAGCATATAAACACTCTAAATAGGTCAATGTTATATTAAACAGCATATAAACACTCTAAATAGGTCACATGTCATATAAACAGCATATAAACACTCTAAATAGGTCACATGTCATATTAAACAGCATATAAACACTCTAAATAGGTCACATGTCATATTAAACAGCATATAAACACTCTAAATAGGTCACATGTCATATTAAACAGCATATAAACACTCTAAATAGGTCACATGTCATATTAAACAGCATATAAACACTCTAAATAGGTCACGTGTCATATTAAACAGCATATAAACACTCTAAATAGGTCACATGTCATATTAAACAGCATATAAACACTCTAAATAGGTCACATGTCATATTAAACAGCATATAAACACTCTAAATAGGTCACATGTCATATTAAACAGCATATAAACACTCTAAATAGGTCACATGTCATATTAAACAGCATATAAACACTCTAAATAGGTCATATGTCATATTAAACAGCATATAAACACTCTAAATAGGTCACATGTCATATTAAACAGCATATAAACACTCTAAATAGGTCACATGTCATATTAAACAGCATATAAACACTCTAAATAGGTCACATGTCATATTAAACAGCATATAAACACTCTAAATAGGTTACATGTCATATTAAACAGCATATAAACACTCTAAATAGGTTACATGTCATATTAAACAGCATATAAACACTCTAAATAGGTCACATGTCATATTAAACAGCATATAAACACTCTAAATAGGTCACATGTCATATTAAACAGCATATAAACACTCTAAATAGGTCACATGTCATATTAAACAGCATATAAACACTCTAAATAGGTCACATGTCATATTAAACAGCATATAAACACTATAAATAGGTCACATGTCATATTAAACAGCATATAAACACTCTAAATAGGTCACGTGTCATATTAAAACGATGATCAATGATGGCCTATTGAAACTAAAATGAACAAAACTTTTAAGAGATCTGATTTTGTGTTTATAAATACTTTGCTACAATGACACTTAGCTAGCTACCCACCTCCTTCCTTTCTGTTAGCATGTCCACGTAGTAAGTACACCATCATGCTTTTTGGATGAGCCTTTTCAGATTCCACAATGATTCTTTAGTTGTGGACACTACATCACCACACTCCCTCTCTTGCTCTTGGTCCTCATCTTTGTAAGTTAACCTTGTTTTAGCACCTGTGTGTCTTATCAGTTTCTTAATGAAAATATTTCGTGAACTCCATGACAGTAGCTAAAGCAAGGGGCTGTAGCAGCACACAAGTAGACATCAAATGCATGCTGGGCCTGGGCATGCCTTGAGGAAGTGAGCACTAATGGCCGACGCTCCAGCCTTTGGGGAAACTCCCTCCACGCTCCAGTCAAATTGGGCACGCTCTGCTCCTGCTCTGCTCCGCTCACATGCTCTGCCCCCTACCTCTCTACCCCCTCGCCCCCTGTATAAAGCTGTGGGTGCCGAGGAGGAGTGTTAATGGACATATGTGAAGAGCGGAGTTGAGCGATGGGGAAGGAGAAGAGGGGGTTGAGGTGGAAGCAGAGAGGAGCTGTTAAGTGATTTTGAGGTCAGGTCTAATTAAAATGAGGGCTCCTCAGAGGCTCTAAACAGAGAGAGGGAGGGAGACTTAGTGAATGTTTGAGTTTATTTGTATTCCATGTCTGAGTACCCATCTGTGTGTTTCTATGCATGTGTGTTAGGTTATGCATGGTGGTAGTAGTAAAGCTCCCATTGAGGAGAGCTGAGCCTGATAGACTGTACTGTAGAACTGGGTCATTCAATATTGACTCTAATATAGTACACTCAGTATGACATTCACAGTAGAATGTAGTCCTGCCAAGACACAGGAAGTAAATAAAACACCAACTAGGTTTCCATCCAATTGATGACTCATTTTCATGCAGATATTCTAAAAATCTGCATAAAAACAATTTGGGCATTTTCCCACGAGGTGTATCCATCAAATGAACTTGTTGCAGATAAAAGGCTGTGCAGGATGACGTAGTGCACATAAAATGTACTTTATCGCCTAAGTTTTCATCTACCGAGTAACAATCTAAAGTTCAATGCATTTCCATCCATTTTGAAGTCTACGGATAGTTTTGTCACAAACTGTTGCGTTAAATAGTAAATGTACCCAATCTGGACTTGGCACAAGCCTCTAGCCAGCAGATACAGTTTGGGTAGGCTAGTCTACCTGATGAGATTATTCTGGATAATAGCGAGAATATTTGTATTTGTCAATCGGCAGTCAAGCATTGATCATCATGTCACCAGAATAAGACTCTTGATATGTATTGAAAAGGAGTATCAAGATCATCGTGCTCTTTCACCAGCCTGTGAATTTCATCTGTAGCCTAATAAACTGCATGGTTTCCCCAGTCTAATAAACTGCATGGTTTCCCCAGTCGTATGGGAGGACCACACGCACCATATAGTCGTGTGACCCCATGTTTACTTCGATGTGATGGTCATTGTATCAATATTTGCTCATAAAGGCGTTACCACCGCCATTCCTCACATAATTAATTTCGCAGACACAAAAGATCCCACCATGTCGAACAAACAAATTCTGTCTGCATTTATAAAATTATACCGAACCTTCCTGTTTCGATCACAGCTGTCGTGGTTTGATTTTATATACGTGATGATTTTACATCAAATCTATCTAAAACTGCAATACCCTAACATGAAAACACAATGACTCGTCACATTTCCAATACATCTGCCAAAGGAACTATAGCCTGTCTTGGGAGTCACAATCAGATCGGAACAAACTCCTTGAAAAAGAATCCACATAAATAATTCATTCTCTTCCTCTACCTCGAAGCACACAGGCCCTGTTGTGTTTTGGGCACGGTGTGTAGGTGAGTCCGTGGCACGCGACCGGACCTCTTCGCGATCATACTCTTCCTCTACCTCGAAGCACACAGGCCCTGTTGTGTTTTGGGCGCGGTGTGTAGGTGAGTCCGTGGCACGCGACCGGACCTCTTCGCGATCATACTCTTCCTCTACCTCGAAGCACACAGGCCCTGTTGTGTTTTGGGCACGTGTGTCATACTCTTCCTCTACTCGTGCTGTGTTTTGGGCGCGGTGTGTAGGTGAGTCCGTGGCACGCGACCGGACCTCTTCGCGATCATACTCTTCCTCTACCTCGAAGCACACAGGCCCTGTTGTGTTTTGGGCGCGGTGTGTAGGTGAGTCCGTGGCACGCGACCGGACCTCTTCGCGATCATACTCTTCCTCTACCTCGAAGCACACAGGCCCTGTTGTGTTTTGGGCGCGGTGTGTAGGTGAGTCCACGTGGCACGCGGCCCTGCTGTGTTTTGGGCGCGGTGTGTAGGTGACCGGACCTCTTTTCGCGATCATACTCTTCCTCTACCTCGAAGCACACAGGCCCTGTTGTGTTTTGGGCGCGGTGTGTAGGTGAGTCCACGTGGCATACTCTTCCTCTACCTCGAAGCACACAGGCCCTGTTGTGTTTTGGGCGCGGTGTGTAGGTGAGTCCGTGGCAGACCGGACCTCTTCGCGATCATACTCTTCCTCTACCTCGAAGCACACAGGCCCTGTTGTGTTTTGGGCGAGGTGTGTAGGTGAGTCCGTGGCACGCAACCGGACCCTCAGCTGAATACTTACCAATTGGATGTATGTTATGAATATTCCCCATCTGCTATTATGATGCAGTAGGTTGTTATATACAGTATTCTGATGTAGAGTGCATTCGAAAAGTATTCAGACCTCTTCCCTTTTTTTCACATTTTGTTACGTTACAGCTTTATTATAAAATTGATATTGAAATATTTTGTTATTTAATCAATCTCCACACAATACCCCATAATGACAAAGCAAAAACAGTTTTTTAGACATTTTTGCAAATGTATTAACAATAAATACCCTTTACTATGATACTGGAACTGAGCTCAAGTGCATCCTGTTTCCATTCATCATCCTTGAGATGTTTCTACAACTTGATTGGAGTCCACCTGTGGTAAATTCAATTGACTAGACATGATTTGGAAAGAGACACACCTGTCTATATAAGGTCCCACAGTTGACAGTGCATGTCGGAGCAAAAACCAAGCCATGAGGTCGAAGGGATTGTCTGTAGAGCTTCGAGACAGGATTGTGTTGAGGCACAGATCTGGGAAAGAGTAACAAAATATTTATGCAGCATTAAAGGTCCCCAAGAACACAGTGGCCTCCATCATTCTTAAACGGAAGAAGTTTGGAACCACCAAGACTCTTCCTAGAGCTGGCCGCCCGGCCAAACGGGGCAATCAGGGGAGAAGGGCCTTGGTCAGGGAGGTGATCAAGAACCCAATGGTCACTCTGACAAAGCTCCTAGGTTTCGTCTGTGGAGATGGGAGAACCTTCCAGAAGGACAACCATCTCTGCAGTACTCCACCAATCAGGCCTTTATGGTAGAGTGGCCAGACGGAAGCAACTCCTCAGTAAAAGGCAGGACAGCCCGCTTGAGTTTGCCAAAAGGCACCTAAAGGACTCTGACCATGAGAAACAAGGTTATCTGGTCTAATGAAACCAAGAAGGAACTCTTTGGCCTGAATGCCAAGCGTCACTTCTGGAGGAAACCTGGCACCATCCCTACGGTGAAGCATGGTGGTGGCAGCATCGTGCTGTGGGGATGTTTTTCAGAGGCGGGGACTGGGAGACTAGTCAGGACCTGTTTTTGCTTTGTCATTATGGGGTATTGTGTGTCAATGATAAAATTGTTTTAATAAAATGTTAAAATAAAGTTGTAACATAACAAAATGTGGAAAAAGTGGTCTGAATACTTTCTGAATGCAGTGTGTATGTATTTGTGTAATATCTATCTGTGTATGTACATGTATATGAGGTTTTTATGTACAGTATTCTGCCATTGTGTTTGCATGAGAGAGACTGTGCCTTACAGGGTTTAGGTAAGACTGTGTAAGAGTGTCTATATGTAACACTTCCTGAGTAGCATGTAATGTCTCTGCTGACTAGGACAGTAAGGTGAAATGGCCATCAGCTCTAAGTCCTCTGCTAATTGGGTGAGTCCTGGGATCCCAACATTCCAGGGAGTCAGTATGGCTGGAGGCCTCTGATTGGCCAAAAACACATTAGATGTACATGATGGATATTTTGATTATGGGTAGACTGATGGGGAGGGTTGTTGATGCTGTCAGGGAACATTTTAAAGTTTAGAAGTCAGAGATGACATTGGGTAGAACACAACTCTTTATCTACAGTACCAGTCAAAAAGTTTGGACACGCCTACCATTAAATGGTTTTTCTTTATTTTTACTATTTTCTACATTGTATAATAATAGTGAAGACATCAAAACTATGAAATAACATATGAAATCATGTAGTAACCAAAAAAGGGTCAAACAAATCAAAATATGTTACATATTAGATTTTTCAAAGTATCCATCCTTTACCTTGATGACAGCTGGTTGAGAGGGTGCAAAGCTGTCATCAAGGCGAAGGGTGGCTACTTTGAAAAATCTCAAATATAAAATATATTTTGATTTGTTTAACACTTTTTGTGGTTACTACATGATTCCATATGTGTTATTTCATAGTTTTGATGTCTTCACTATTATTCTACAATATAGAAAATAGATTTTTAAAAAGACTTGAGTAGGTGTCCAAACTTTTGGATGGTAGTGTACATCACTTACCGTCTTCCCCCGACAAAGGAGCAACAGTATTAGTGTTTGTAGTAGTTGTAATCTAGGCCAGTCAAACTCCAGAAAGAGGATGAGACAGGAATGTTGCCAGACATGCTACCCTACATCCAGCCTCCAACACAAAACTACCTTCTCACGAGCAGCAGATATGAAAACAAGATGGTGGGATAATAACCTAGTAAGACGTATGTGCTGCCCTCCTGCCAGACTGTGTAAGGCTGTGCTCTGCCTGAGCTGCCCTGGAAGTGAAGCTGTTGCAGTGGGGAGCAGTGAACCCTTAACAGGGTGCGTATAGCGCTCACCATTCATTACATTACACTGGGCTGGCCCGGCCAGACTCGATTCAGACCAGATTAAACAATCATAGCGATCTTCAACTCGGATTAGGATGAGAGTACAAGTACAACAACCAGGGAGGGGTGGTTGGTTGATTGGGGTGGGGTTGTGTGTGTGGGGTGTAGTGATGCTGGGAGACAGGGGATGAGGCTATCTCATAAACACCCCTAAATTAGCATAATGGTAGTGACTAGTAGCTACTGTAGAACCCTGCTGGTGCTTATAGATTGTGTCTAAGTGTCTTTGGGATATGGAAAGGTTTATTGCTATTTTCTAAGGCTTAAATAAAACAAAACACTTCTAGTTTTCAAATTGGCCCTTCTCTCTGCAACTCTTCCCTGGGTCATTAGTGTACAAGAGAAGTAGTGCACTATGTTGTCAACTCTTCCCTGGGTCATTAGTGTACAAGATAAAGTAGTGCACTATGTTGTCAACTCTTTCCTGGGTCATTAGTGTACAAGAGAAAGTAGTGCACTATGTTGTCAACTCTTTCCCTGGGTCATTAGTGTACAAGAGAAAGTAGTGCACTATGTTGTCAACTCTTCCCTTGGTCATTAGTGTACAAGAGAAAGTAGTGCACTATGTTGTCAACTCTTCCTGGGTCATTAGTGTTCAAGAGAAAGTAGTGCACTATGTTGTCAACTCTTCCCTGGGTCATTAGTGTACAAGAGAAAGTAGTGCACTATGTTGTCAACTCTTCCTGGGTCATTAGTGTTCAAGAGAAAGTAGTGCACTATGTTGTCAACTCTTCCCTGGGTCATTAGTGTACAAGAGAAAGTAGTGCACTATGTTGTCAACTCTTCCCTGGGTCATTAGTGTACAAGAGAATGTAGTGCACTATGTTGTCAAC
Organism: Oncorhynchus keta; assembly: GCF_023373465.1. Taxonomy (NCBI): domain Eukaryota; kingdom Metazoa; phylum Chordata; class Actinopteri; order Salmoniformes; family Salmonidae; genus Oncorhynchus; species Oncorhynchus keta. The sequence continues at coordinate 33,383 of NW_026290925.1, read as the reverse complement.
TCTTCCCTGGGTCATTAGTGTACAAGAGAAAGTAGTAACTATGTTGTCAACTCTTCCCTGGGTCATTAGTGTACAAGAGAAAGTAGTGCACTATGTTGTCAACTCTTCCCTGGGTCATTAGTGTACAAGAGAAAGTAGTGCACTATGTTGTCAACTCTTCCCTGGGTCATTAGTGTACAAGAGAAAGTAGTGCACTATGTTGTCAACTCTTCCCTGGGTCATTAGTGTACAAGAGAAAGTAGTGCACTATGTTGTCAACTCTTCCCTGGGTCATTAGTGTACAAGAGAAAGTAGTGCACTATGTTGTCAACTCTTCCCTGGGTCATTAGTGTACAAGAGAAAGTAGTGCACTATGTTGTCAACTCTTCCCTGGGTCATTAGTGTACAAGAGAAAGTAGTGCACTATGTTGTCAACTCTTCCCTGGGTCATTAGTGTACAAGAGAAAGTAGTGCACTATGTTGTCAACTCTTCCCTGGGTCATTAGTGTACAAGAGAAAGTAGTGCACTATGCTGTCAACTCTTCCCTGGGTCATTAGTGTACAAGAGAAAGTAGTGCACTATGTTGTCAACTCTTCCCTGGGTCATTAGTGTACAAGAGAAAGTAGTGCACTATGTTGTCAACTCTTCCCTGGGTCATTAGTGTACAAGAGAAAGTAGTGCACTATGTTGTCAACTCTTCCCTGGGTCATTAGTGTACAAGAGAAAGTAGTGCACTATGTTGTTGTCAACGCTCTTCCCTGGGTCATTAGTGTACAAGAGAAAGTAGTGCACTATGTTGTCAACTCTTCCTGGGTCATTAGTGTACAAGAGAAAGTAGTGCACTATGCTTGTCAACTCTTCCCTGGGTCATTAGTGTACAAGAGAAAGTAGTGCACTATGTTGTCAACTCTTCCCCTGGGTCATTAGTGTACAAGAGAAAGTAGTGCACTATGTTGTCAACTCTTCCCTGGGTCATTAGTGTACAAGAGAAAGTAGTGCACTATGTTGTCAACTCTTCCTGGGTCATTAGTGTACAAGAGAGTAGTGCACTATGTTGTCAACTCTTCCCTGGGGCATTAGTGTACATCTGAGAGTAGTGCACTATGTTGTCAACTCTTTCCTGGGTCATTAGTGTACAAGAGAATGTAGTGCACTATGTTGTCAACTCTTTCCTGGGGCATTAGTGTACAAGAGAAAGTAGTGCACTATGTTGTCAACTCTTTCCTGGGGCATTAGTGTACAAGAGAAAGTAGTGCACTATGTTGTCAACTCTTCCCTGGGTCATTAGTGTACAAGAAAGTAGTGCACTATGTTGTCAACTTTCCCTGGGTCATTAGTGTACAAGAGAAAGTAGTGCACTATGTTGTCAACTCTTTCCTGGGTCATTAGTGTACAGAGAAAGTAGTGCACTATGTTTGTCAACTCTTCCTGGGTCATTAGTGTACAAGAGAAAGTAGTGCACTATGTTGTCAACTCTTCCCTGGGTCATTAGTGTACAAGAGAAAGTAGTGCACTATGTTGTCAACTCTTCCCTGGGTCATTAGTGTACAAGAAAGTAGTGCACTATGTTGTCAACTCTTCCCTGGGTCATTAGTGTTCAAGAGAAAGTAGTGCACTATGTTGTCAACTCTTCCCTGGGTCATTAGTGTACAAGAGAAAGTAGTGCACTATGCTGTCAAGTCTTCCCCTGGGTCATTAGTGTACAAGAGAAAGTAGTGCACTATGTTGTCAACTCTTTCCTGGGTCATTAGTGTTACAAGAGAATGTAGTGCACTATGTTGTCAACTCTTCCTGGGTCATTAGTGTACAAGAGAAAGTAGTGCACTATGTTGTCAACTCTTCCCTGGGTCATTAGTGTACAAGAGAATGTAGTGCACTATGTTGTCAACTCTTTCCTGGGTCATTAGTGTACAAGAGAAAGTAGTGCACTATGTTGTCAACTATTCCCTGGGTCATTAGTGTACAAGAGAATGTAGTGCACTATGTTGTCAACTCTTCCCTGGGTCATTAGTGTACAAGAGAAAGTAGTGCACTATGCTGTCAAGTCTTCCCTGGGTCATTAGTGTACAAGAGAAAGTAGTGCACTATGCTGTCAACTCTTCCCTGGGTCATTAGTGTACAAGAAAAGTAGTGCACTATGCTGTCAACTTCCTGGGTCATTAGTGTACAAGAGAAAGTAGTGCACTATGCTGTCAAGTCTTCCCTGGGTCATTATTGTACAAGAGAAAGTAGTGCACTATGTTGTCAACTCTTTCCTGGGTCATTAGTGTTCAAGAGAAAGTAGTGCACTATGTTGTCAACTCTTCCTGGGTCATTAGTGTTCAAGAAAGTAGTGCACTATGTTGTCAACTCTTTCCTGGGTCATTAGTGTACAAGAGAAAGTAGTGCACTATGTTGTCAACTCTTCCCTGGGTCATTAGTGTTCAAGAGAAAGTAGTGCACTATGTTGTCAACTCTTTCCTGGGTCATTAGTGTACAAGAGAAAAGTAGTGCACTATGTTGTCAACTCTTCCCTGGGTCATTAGTATACAAGAGAAAGTAGTGCACTATGTTGTCAACTCTTCCCTGGGTCATTAGTGTACAAGAGAAAGTAGTGCACTATGTTGTCAACTCTTTCCTGGGTCATTAGTGTACAAGAGAAAGGGTAGTGCACTATGTTGTCAACTCTTCCCTGGGTCATTAGTGTTCAAGAGAAAGTAGTGCAACTCTTCCCTAAACTCTTCCTGGGTCATTAGTGTACAAGAGAAAGTAGTGCTTATGTTGTCAACTCTTCCCTGGGTCATTAGTGTACAAGAGAAAGTAGTGCACTATGTTGTCAACTCTTCCTGGGTCATTAGTATACAAGAGAAAGTAGTGCACTATGTTGTCAACTCTTCCCTGGGTCATTAGTGTACAAGAGAAAGTAGTGCACTATGTTGTCAACTCTTCCCTGGGTCATTAGTATACAAGAGAAAGTAGTGCACTATGTTGTCAACTCTTCCCTGGGTCATTAGTGTACAAGAGAAAGTAGTGCACTATGTTGTCAACTCTTTCCTGGGTCATTAGTGTTCAAGAGAAAGTAGTGCACTATGTTGTCAACTCTTCCCTGGGTCATTAGTGTACAAAGAGAAAGTAGTGCACTATGCTGTCAACTCTTTCCTGGGTCATTAGTGTACAAGAGAAAGTAGTGCACTATGTTGTCACTATTCCCTGGGTCATTAGTGTACAAGAGAAAGTAGTGCTATGCTGTCAACTCTTTCCTGGGTCATTAGTGTACAAGATAAAGTAGTGCACTATGTTGTCAACTCTTTCCTGGGTCATTAGTGGTAGTGCACTATGTTGTCAACTCTTTCCTGGGTCATTAGTGTACAAGAGAAAGTAGTGCACTATGTTGTCAACTCTTTTCCTGGGTCATTAGTGTTCAAGAGAAAGTAGTGCACTATGTTGTCAACTCTTCCTGGGTCATTAGTGTACAAGAGAAAGTAGTGCACTATGTTGTCAACTATTCCCTGGGTCATTAGTGTACAAGAGAAAGTAGTGCACTATGTTGTCAACTCTTCCCTGGGTCATTAGTGTACAAGAGAAAGTAGTGCACTATGTTGTCAACTCTTCCCTGGGTCATTAGTGTACAAGAGAAAGTAGTGCACTATGTTGTCAACTCTTCCCTGGGTCATTAGTGTACAAGAGAAAGTAGTGCACTATGTTGTCAACTCTTCCCTGGGTCATTAGTGTACAAGAGAAAGTAGTGCACTATGCTGTCAACTCTTTCCTGGGTCATTAGTGTACAAGAGAAAGTAGTGCACTATGCTGTCAACTCTTCCTGGGTCATTAGTGTGCAAGAGAAAGTAGTGCACTATGTTGTCAACTCTTCCCCTGGTCCTTAGTGTACAAGAGAAAGTAGTGCACTATGTTGTCAACTATTCCCGGGTCATTAGTGTACAAGAGAAAGTAGTGCACTATGCTGTCAAGTCTTCCCTGGGTCATTAGTGTACAAGAGAAAGTAGTGCACTATGCTGTCAAGTCTTCCTGGGTCATTAGTGTACAAGAGAAAGTAGTGCACTATGTTGTCAACTCTTCCCTGGGTCATTAGTGTACAAGAGAATGTAGTGCACTATGTTGTCAACTCTTCCCTGGGTCATTAGTGTACAAGAGAAAGTAGTGCACTATGTTGTCAAGAGAAAGTAGTGCACTCTTCCCTGGGTCATTAGTGTACAAGAGAATGTAGTGCACTATGTTGTCAACTCTTTCCTGGGTCATTAGTGTACAAGAGAAAGTAGTACTATGCTGTCAAGTCTTCCCTGGGTCATTAGTGTACAAGAGAAAGTAGTGCACTATGCTGTCAAGTCTTCCCTGGGTCATTAGTGTACAAGAGAAAGTAGTGCTATGTTGTCAACTCTTTCCTGGGTCATTAGTGTTCAAGAGAAAGTAGTGCACTATGTTGTCAACTCTTCCCTGGGTCATTAGTGTACAAGAGAAAGTAGTGCACTATGTTGTCAACTCTTCCCTGGGTCATTAGTGTACAAGAGAAAGTAGTGCACTATGTTGTCAACTCTTCCCTCCTGGGTCATTAGTGTACAAGAGAAAGTAGTGCACTATGTTGTCAACTCTTCCTGGGTCATTAGTGTACAAGAGAAAGTAGTGCACTATGTTGTCAACTCTTCCCTGGGTCATTAGTGTACAAGAGAAAGTAGTGCACTATGTTGTCAACTCTTCCCATTAGTGTCATAGTGCACTATGTGTCAACTCTTTCCTGGGTCATTAGTGTACAAGGCAGAGAAAGTGTCAACTCTTCCCTGGGTCATTAGTGTACAAGAGAAAGTAGTGCACTATGTTGTCAACTCTTCCCTGGGTCATTAGTGTACAAGAGAAAGTAGTGCACTATGTTGTCAACTCTTCCCTGGGTCATTAGTGTACAAGAGAAAGTAGTGCACTATGCTGTCAACTCTTTCCTGGGTCATTAGTGTACAAGAGAAAGTAGTGCACTATGCTGTCAACTCTTCCCTGGGTCATTAGTGTACAAGAAAAGTAGTGCACTATGTTGTCAACTCTTCCCTGGGTCATTAGTGTACAAGAGAAAGTAGTGCACTATGTTGTCAACTCTTCCCTGGGTCATTAGTGTACAAGAGAAAGTAGTGCACTATGTTGTCAACTCTTCCCCAAGGAAAGTCATTAGTGTACAAGAGAAAGTAGTGCACTATTCCCTGGGTCATTAGTGTACAAGAGAAAGTAGTGCACTTGTCATTACTCTTCCTGGGTCATTAGTGTACAAGAGAAAGTAGTGCACTATGTTGTCAACTCTTCCCTGGGTCATTAGTGTACAAGAGAAAGTAGTGCACTATGTTGTCAACTCTTCCCTGGGTCATTAGTGTACAAGAGAAAGTAGTGCACTATGTTGTCAACTCTTCCCTGGGTCATTAGTGTACAAGAGAAAGTAGTGCACTATGTTGTCAACTCTTCCCTGGGTCATTAACTCTTCCCTGTCATTAGTACAAGAGAAAGTAGTGCACTATGTTGTCAACTCTTCCTGGGTCATTAGTGTACAAGAGAAAGTAGTGCACTATGTTGTCAACTCTTCCCTGGGTCATTAGTGTACAAGAGAAAGTAGTGCACTATGTTGTCAACTCTTCCCTGGGTCATTAGTGTACAAGAGAAAGTAGTGCACTATGTTGTCAACTCTTCCCTGGGTCATTAGTGTACAAGAGAAAGTAGTGCACTATGTTGTCAACTCTTCCCTGGGTCATTAGTGTACAAGAGAAAGTAGTGCACTGTCAAGAGAAAGTAGTGCACTCTATGTTGTCAACTCTTCCCTGGGTCATTAGTGTACAAGAGAAAGTAGTGCACTCTGTTGTCAACTCTTCCCTGGGTCATTAGTGTACAAGAGAAAGTAGTACACTCTGTGTCACTATTAGTGTTCAAGAGAAAGTAGTGCTGTTTTCTGTCAATATACCTGTTAAAATAACGGTTCATATGTTTTTTTCCCCCAAGTTCCGTTTATTTTCCATAATTAGGTTTTCTCAGTTTTATTTATTCCTGGTTTTAGATTTGTTTGGTTTTTCACTTTCAAAATTACAATTGTTCATAGAGAAACAACTAAATGTGATGTTCTGAGTCCATGTGAATAATTACATCACATCTGAAGACCTTTATTATTTTTTAGGTCTGGAAGAAAACTAACATTTTTATGGTGTAATACCCCTTTAATTGCTCCTCTGGCCCTTTTAAATGCGCATCTATAGAGTGAGGAATGTGAGTCTAATGTGATGGTTCTGTACTGCTGCTGCTCATTCCATGGCAAAGTCTACTTCCTCATGATCTACTTCTGCCAGGTAAGCCTGCTTTGCAGTGAACATTTAATTGAGACTGTTTTGGGGGAAGTATTTCTGTCAAACAACAAGATGGTTGTCACATCAACAGGCTACACACGGAGTGATGGACAAGCACGCGCACCACCCAGACAGACGGGCAATTTTTCTGGTCTATGGTCTGCTGGGTAACGTGGGTCCCCTGGTCTATGGTCTGCTGGGTAACGTGGGCTGTTACGTCTCTTAGGGTCCCCTGGTCTATGGTCTGCTGGGTAACGTGGGCTGTTACGTCTCTTAGGGTCCCCTGGTCTATGGTCTGCTGGGTAAGGTGGGCAGTTAGGTCTCTTAGGGTCCCCTGGTCTATGGTCGGCTGGGTAACGTGGGCTGTTACGTCTCTTAGGGTCCCCTGGTCTATGGTCTGCTGGGTAACGTGGGCAGTTAGGTCTCTTAGGGTCCCCTGGTCTATGGTCTGCTGGGTAACGTGGGCAGTTAGGTCTCTTAGGGTCCCCTGGTCTATGGTCTGCTGGGTAACGTGGGCTGTTACGTCTCTTAGGGTCCCCTGGTCTATGGTCTGCTGGGTAACGTGGGCTGTTACGTCTCTTAGGGTCTGGACTTCCAATGCAGAATATGACCAAACCAATGAATCCATCATTACAACTGGAGTAAGTTACGTTGTCTGTGTTTTTAACTTGTGCCTAATTGACACGTTAGCGGAGAGAATGGAACTTGCCAAAAAGGTGACCCCCTCCACCCCTGTGCCCGCCCCCCTAAGAGGAAAGGAGAAATTGTCATCATGGGCACAAACGGCCGAAGTCTGAGCGGTTCAAAGGTGGAATGTTGATCTGGAGCAGGAGAGTCAAAGCCCAGGAACGCTCTCCGCTTCTGCCCTAGAAATAACTTTCCCACACTCTCACTGCTCCGTGTCCTGGGGGGGTCAGGTGTGTGTGTGTGTGTGTGTGTGTGTGTGTGTGTGTGTGTGTGTGTGTGTGTGTGTGTGTGTGTGTGTGTGTGTGTGTGTGTGTGTGTGTGTGTGTGTGTGTGTGTGTGTGTGTGTGTGTGTGTGTGTGTGTGTGTGTGTGTGTGTGTGTGAATACAGAGGTTTCTGTTTAGTTTGGTCGTATTCAGCTGGCCGGCAAAAATGTGGCTAAAATAACGTCTAGTTTGGAAACTTCATAACAGAGCTTTGAGCCTGCTTTGTCTTTAGCTGACTGAAGGATTGGAGGACAGTGTGACCCATCTCCTCACCCAAAGGAGAGCTGGACTTGGATAGGCTAATTCCGGGCAGACACTACTTTTAAAATTCTAAAATTGCTGAGCCTCTCACATTAAACAACCGTCGTTCCTGTAGTTTTTTTGTCTTGCCAACATAGTGGTGGGCACTAAATGATGTGGCACGGATGTGTCACACACTACAAGATTCTTCACTTGACCACGAGCTGTGGCTCAAAGAAGCCTCATAAACATTTTCAGTCAGACATTCACGCTTGCCATAAAGAGTTGAAAAATCTAGCCAATAGATTTTGAATTGAATAACATTGCGTGTAAAGAGCTTGTCAGAGCTGTAGCGATTTGACATTATGGCAAGTACAAACCCATTCTAGTAGTCGTCATCGCTCCTGCTCGAGAGTACACATTCTGGGTGATGCGATACTCACTGGCTTCTTCTCTGGCAAGCTCTCATTGGCTATTGCTGATCACCGTTCTCAAAACTTGTCGTAACACATCACACTACTGGAGCATTGCGGCTTTTGTGGTGACAAAATCAATGGTTTGAAATGATTGGGACGTCTGGGAGTGCTTAAAGACGGAATCGGTAGCCCTCAGATTGAGTCTCTGTCCCGCTAACATTAAATGAGCGTCGGTGACTGCCGCGAACCCTTGTCGGCATCGACATAGGGATGTTGTCTCTAATCTCAAAAACATGTCTGGGACCGCTACATCAAGGCCCAAATCGTGTTGTGAACACCAGGTTTAACTCGCACACAAAAATAATAAATACTAGGGTAAAACTTTACCTCAGGAAATGTTGATAGCTACTATAAACACAGTTATTATTATACTTCAATATAAACATGTATAGTTTCAATGAGACAGATTGCATTCCATCCTGTATTGTATTACATCATCAATACCTCAGTACTATCGCTATCCAATGAGGCCCAGTCAATGCCACAATGTGCTGGCCTCATTGGCTAAAGAAACCCAGCTGGTCCATTGTTTCATTGTCTTCCAGAAAGAGAAGTGAAAGAGACCACAGAGACATTGCTGTCTGCTTAATCATGACACTCTCTTAACCCCTACCAGGCTCAATACGCTTGGCTGTAGGAAGGTCTATTTAGAAATAACTTCTCTTAACATCTTAAAGATGAGTTGGCTGTATAAGACAGTGCTCATTGACTGTGATTGAACAGGCAGATGGACTGTTGACCAGAACGTGTTAGTGGCTGTGAATTTTATGGCACTCTGTCTCCCCGTCTCCGAGGTCACAGGTGGCCATTGAAAGGGCCAGAGCAGATGATGGGGGACAGTTAGGACACCACTAGATGAGCCCTGAATGGACTTTAATTACAGACACTATATTATTCAGATAGAACGAGACAGCCCCCTAAACTTCAAAAGGAGAGGGGAGGGGTTCTTTTTTTGGGGGGTTGCAGTGGTGCAGTGATCTCCAATGTGTGTCCCTTAGACAAACTATCCTTTTGTCCCACATGAGAGTGAGTGATGATGAGTGACAGGATGTTAGTCCTGGGCCGATGGGAGGACAGTGTGCTGGAGTAGAGGACTGAAGTTTCACACACATGAACAGCACAACCAGTTCAGTAGACGACTGGAGCTTCACACACATGAACAGCATGTTATGAGGCCGTGGCTCTAAAATGACTATTTTCAACTTGTCAGGTAAAACACGCAGTTGTTCCTCCTCTGTTGTATTGTTTGTGTGGAGATGGATGGCACCTTGAGGCGCACAGTGTCCCCGGTGCGCAGGCATAGCCCGGTGCGTTAAAGCGCAGCGCCTCGTATCGGCCGGGCTAGGTTGGGCATCGAGCCAGATGCCACGAAGCCGGCTCAGCGCATCTGGTCTCCAGTGCGTCTCCTCTGGCCGGGGTACATGGGGACCAGCCTTTCGCATTGGGGTCCCCGGTTTGCCAGCACAGCCCAGTGCGGGCTATTCCACCTCGCCACACTGGCCTGGCTCGGTGCTCAAGAGCTCCAGTATACCTTCAGGTCCGGTCTATCCGGTGCCACCTCCACGCACCAGCCCTCCGGTGGCAGCCCCCAACACCAGGCTGTCTCTCCGTCTCCTTCCTACAGATGCTCCCGCCTGTCCAGTGCTGCCAGAGTCTTCCTCCTGCCCAGCACTGTCAGAGTCTCCCGTCTGTCCTGAGCTGCCAGGGTCTCCCGTCTGTCCTGAGCTGCCGGAGTCTCCCGTCTGTCCTGAGCTGCCGGGGTCTCCCGTCTGTCCTGAGCTGCCGGGGTCTCCCGTCTGTCCTGAGCTGCCGGAGTCTCCCGTCTGTCCTGAGCTGCCGGAGTCTCCCGTCTGTCCTGAGCTGCCGGAGTCTCCCGTCTGTCCTGAGCTGCCGGGGTCTCCCGTCTGTCCTGAGCTGCCCGGGGTCTCCCGTCTGTCCTGAGCTGCCGGGGTCTCCCGTCTGTCCTGAGCTGCCGGGGTCTCCCGTCTGTCCTGAGCTGCCGGAGTCTCCCGTCTGTCCTGAGCTGCCGGGGTCTCCCGTCTGTCCTGAGCTGCCCGGGGTCTCCCGTCTGTCCTGAGCTGCCGGGGTCTCCCGTCTGTCCTGAGCTGCCGGGGTCTCCCGTCTGTCCTGAGCTGCCGGGGTCTCCCGTCTGTCCTGAGCTGCCGGGGTCTCCCGTCTGTCCTGAGCTGCCGGGGTCTCCCGTCTGTCCTGAGCTGCCGGGGTCTCCCGTCTGTCCTGAGCTGCCGGGGTCTCCCGTCTGTCCTGAGCTGCCGGGGTCTCCCGTCTGTCCTGAGCTGCCGGGGTCTCCCGTCTGTCCTGAGCTGCCGGGGTCTCCCGTCTGTCCTGAGCTGCCGGGGTCTCCCGTCTGTCCTGAGCTGCCGGGGTCTCCCGTCTGTCCTGAGCTGCCGGGGTCTCCCGTCTGTCCTGAGCTGCCGGGGTCTCCCGTCTGTCCTGAGCTGCCGGAGTCTCCCGTCCGCCCGGTGCTGCCGGAATCTGCCGTCCATTCAGGACCCGGACCTAGGGTCCCCAGTCCGAGGTCGGCGGCAAGGGTCGCCGTTTTTAAGAGGCCACGGTCCGCCACCGCGGACAGGCGTCCACCCAGACCCTCCCCTATAGGTTCAGGTTTTGCTGCCGGAGTCTGCACCTTTGGGAGGGGTACTGTTACATTCTGACCTTAGTTCCTTTGTTTTGTCTTTGTTTTAGTATGGTCAGGGCGTGAGTTGGGGTGGGCAGTCTGTTTTTTTATGTTGTATTTTGCGTTTGGCCTGGTATGGTTCTCAATCAGAGGCAGGTGTCGTTAGTTGTCTCTGATTGAGAATCATACTTAGGTAACCTTTTCCCACCAGTGTTTGGTGGGTGATTGTTTTCTGTGTCTGTGTTCCACATGGAACTTTGGGTTTTAGTTTCTGTCTTTCTATTTGTTATTCTGTATTTTCGTGTTCAGGGATTTTGTTCATTAAAACATGACGAACACGTACCACGCTGCACATTGGTCCGATCTCTCATACTCCTCGTCAGAGGAGGACGATTCCCGTTACAGCCTGTGTAGGAGGGTTGAACTGTATCTGGGTCTTTAGTACTCTGTGTGCATGTGTGATAGTGTACCACTGAGTTAAATAAGTAGGTGTGTCAGTGTAGGTTATGTTAGACCTCCAATACAACAGTTATGCATTATTTAAGCCTCCTCTAACCCTCCCCACATTCAACTTTAATCATCACAGCACTCTGTGTGTGGCTCTCGCCTACTGTTGGCAACACCTCTCCTAAACTATCCTCCCCTCCTCCTGTTCATTTCTACATCTTCCACATTCTGCTTCTCAGCCCTGCCACACTCTTACACACACACACACTTCTCCACACCAACCCTCTCACTTCCCTCACACACAACCCTTTGATACTACTAACAATTGCTGAGGAGGGAGGGTTTGTGTGTTAGCGTGCGAGCCAGTCCCTGGAGGCGTGAGGGTTCTGAGGCCTGGGGATGGGCTCTGGATGGCGGTTAGCGAGGATCCAGCTTTTCATCCCTCCCTCCCTCTCTCTCGGAGCGGCTGCGGTGATGCTAATGGTGGGTGACAGCTCACCTCTCCCTGCCATGCCTACAGTCCTCAGAGCGGACAGACCGCCCACACAGGCCCCAAGCCCCGGAAGGGGACCAACTTGCTACTACCAAGGTTACTTCATATCTTAGTCACAAGATTTTTTTTTAGATTTGTAATGTTTTTGGGGTGGGGGGAGTTTCTTGAGACCTTTGGTGTGTGTGTGTGTGTGTGTGTGTGTGTGTGTGTGTGTGTGTGTGTGTGTGTGTGTGTGTGTGTGTGTGTGTGTGTGTGTGTGTGTGTGTGTGTTCACCATAGCCCTCTTTGTACCCTGGTTCTGTATTAGTTGTTTTGCTTCGTCATCCTCTGTTTCCTGTTTCCAGACTATGGTGTGAAACCATCCCAGTGTCACATCTATTAAAGTCTTCATGTTCGGCGGGGACGGCCATCTGACGTTTGGGGGAACGGCCATCTGACGTTCGGGGGAACGGCCATCTGACGTTCGGGGGAACGGCCATCTGACGTTCGGGGGGCATCTGACGTTTGGGGGAAACGGCCATCTGACGTTCGGGGGCATCTGACGTTCGGCGGGGACGGCCGTCTGACAGCCTGATGTTGGGAGAGACACTGTACATTAGTGTACTTGTGCATGCATGAGTCTGTGCATACTAATGGTATGACCAGTGGTATTAGTCTCTGAAATGTAGCATATTTAAAGCTGCAATAGGTAACTTTTTGGGCGATCCATCATTCTCATTGAAAGCAAGTCTAAGAAGCCATAAATATGTTCTATGGGCGCTATTTCTATGCTTCCCGTTCTTCAGTTTCGTTTTTGTGTCTTTTACTTTCGGTTGTGTACACCAACTTCAAACAGCTGAAAATACAATATTTTTGCTTATTGAAAATACATTTCACAGCGGTTTAAATGGTATAATGATTCTCTACGCTATACTTGCTTGTTTTTTCACATAAACTACAATTAGGCAAACTATTAGAATTTTACCAATCGGGAAATGGAGACATTTCTGCATAGTGCAGCTTTAAAGCATATACAGAAGAAAATACTTGCTTGGGCCAAGAAAGACGAGCAATGGACATTAGACCGGTGGAAATCTGTCCTTTGTCTGATGAGTCCAAATTTGAGATTTTTGGTTCCAACCTCTGTGTCTTTGTTAGACACCGAGTAGGTGAACAGATGATCTCTGCATGTGTGATTCCCACCGTGAAGCATGGAGGAGGAGGTGTGGGGTTGCTTTGCTGGTGACACTGTCATTGATTTATTTAGAATTCAAGGCACTCTTAACCAGCATGGCTACCACAGCATTCTGCAGTCATACGGTTGAGAGAATGCCAAGAGTGTGCAAAGCTGTCATCAAGGAAATGGGTGGCTACTTTGAAGAATTTGTTTAACACTTTTTTGGTTACTACATGATTCCACATGTTATTTCATAGTTTTGATGTATTCACTATTATTCTACAATGTAGAAAATAGTCAAAATAAAGGAAAACACTTGAATGAGTAGGTGTGTCCAAACCTTTGCCTGCTACTGTGTGTATTTTATTTATTTTTATTTTTATTTCACCTTTATTTAACCAGGTAGGCTAGTTGAGAACAAGTTCTCATTTGCAACTGCGACCTGGCCAAGATAAAGCATAGCAGTGTGAACAGACAACACAGAGTTACACATGGAGTAAACAATTGGCAAGTCAATAACACAGTAGAAAAAAATGGGCAGTCTATATACAATGTGTGCAAAAGGCATGAGGAGGTAGGCGAATAGTACAATTTTGCAGATTAACACTGGAGTGACAAATGATCAGAACTTTTTGGAGTTGGAGCTACAGGATGCAAACTTTTGCCTGAAGAAGTTGGCCTTAGCTTTCCTGACTGACTGCGTGTATTGGTTCCTGACTTCCCTGAACAGTTGCATATCACGGGGGCTATTCGATGCTATTGCAGTCCGCCACAGGATGTTTTTGTGCTGGTCGAGGGCAGTCAGGTCTGGAGTGAACCAAGGGCTGTATCTGTTCTTGGTTCTGCATTTTTTGAACGGAGCATGCTTATCCAAAATGGTGAGGAAGTTACTTTTAAAGAATGACCAGGCATCCTCAACTGACGGGATGAGGTCAATGTCCTTCCAGGATACACGGGCCAGGTCGATTAGAAAGGCCTGCTCACAGAAGTGTTTTAGGGAGCGTTTGACAGTGATGAGGGGTGGTCGTTTGACTGCGGCTCCGTGGCGGATACAGGCGATGAGGCAGTGATCGCTGAGATCCTGGTTGAAGACAGCGGAGGTATATTTGGAGGGCCAGTTGGTCAGGATGACGTCTATGAGGGTGCCCTTGTTTACAGAGTTAGGGTTGTACCTGGTGGGTTCCTTGATGATTTGCGTGAGATTGAGGGCATCTAGCTTAGATTGTAGGACTGCCGGGGTGTTAAGCATATCCCAGTTTAGGTCACCTAACAGAACAAACTCTGAAGCTAGATGGGGGGCGATCAATTCACAAATGGTGTCCAGGGCACAGCTGGGAGCTGACGGGGGTCGGTAGCAGGCGGCAACAGTGAGAGACTTGTTTCTGGAGAGAGTGATTTTCAAAATTAGTAGTTCAAACTGTTTGGGTATGGACCTGGAAAGTATGACATTACTTTGCAGGCTATCTCTGCAGTAGACTGCGACTCCGCCCCCTTTGGCAGTTCTATCTTGACGGAAGATGTTATAGTTGGGTATGGAAATCTCTGAATTTTTGGTGGCCTTCCTGAGCCAGGATTCAGACACGGCAAGGACATCAGGGTTAGCAGAGTGTGCTAAAGCAGTGAGTAAAACAAACTTAGGGAGGAGGCTTCTGATGTTGACATGCATAAAACCAAGACTTTTCGATCACAGAAGTCAACAAATGAGGGTACCTGGGGACATGCAGGGCCTGGGTTTACCTCCACATCACCCGCGGAACAGAGAAGGAGTAGTATGAGGGTGCGGCTAAAGGCTATCAAAACTGGTCGCCTAGAGCGTTGGGGGCAGAGGATAAGAGGAGCAGGTTTCTGGGCATGGTAGAATATATTCAGGGCATAATGCGCAGACAGGGGTATGGTGGGGTGCGGGTACAGCGGAGGTAAGCCCAGGCACTGGGTGATGATGAGAGAGGTATATATATTAATGTATAATTGTATAATTACTTTAAGACATGGAAGGTCATATGTGTATTGCCAAAGCACAAGTGTAATGCAACAAAAGTAAGTGTCAAAGTTAGATCAGATTGACTCTTAGTTAGATCAGAACGACTTAGTTGTGAACCGAGATCTTTCGTGTCAGATTGTATTCAAGGATTTTAACTCGCAGCGTCAGAAATCAGACTTCTCTCCGAGTCTCTGTCTTTGAGATCTGTGAGCCTTTGATGTCTTTTAGAGATCTCAGAGCCCAGCGTCCTTGTCTTCCACCGTGGCCTGCAAAGCTCTGAGGACATTGGAAGTTAAACAGCTTCCCTTGACACGCGGCTCTAAAACCTTTTTAAAACCACTGTCATATTCATCCCTTGTCCTCTCAGCCGTTGTCGTCACCAGAAATATCACACAGAGAGTGAGTAGATTTGTAATGTACAAAGTTATGTTTAAATCAGTGAAGTGAGTTTCCTGTACTCCTCTGAAGACATGTCAGAGAGTGTGTGTGAGTGTGTTCATGCATGGAAGTTTACATACACTTATGTTGGAGTCATTAAAACTCATTTTTCAACCACTCTATACATTTCTTGTTAACAAACTATAGTTTTGGCAAGTCGGTTAGGACATCTACTTTGTGCATGACACAAGTCATTTTTCCAGCAATTGTTTACAGATAGATTATGTCAATTATAATTCACTGTATCACAATTCCAGTGGGTCAGAAGTTTACATACACTAAGTTGACTGTGCCTTTAAACAGCTTGGAAAATTCCAGAAAATTATGTCATGGATTTAGAAGCTTCTGATTGATTGAAATGATGTCAATTAGCCTATTGGAGATGTACCTGTGGATGCATTTCAAGGCCTACCTTTAAACGCAGTGCCTCTTTGTTTGACATCATGGGAAAATCAAAAGAAATCAGCCAAGACCTCGGAAAAAATATTTTAGTCTGGTTCATCCTTGGGAGCAATTTCCAAAGGCTTGTGGGTACCACGTTCAACTGTACAAACAATAGTACGCAAGTATAAACACCATGGGACCACGCAGCCATCATACCGCTCAGGAAGGAGACATGTTCTGTTTCCTAGAGATGAATGTACTTTGGTGCGAAAAGTGCACATCAATCCCAGAACAACAGCAAAGGACCTTGTGAAGATGGTGGAGGAAATGGGTACAAAAGTATCTATATCCACAGTAAAACAAGTCCTATATCGATATAACCTGAAAGGCCGCTCAGCAAGGAAGAAGCCACTGCTCCAAAACCGCCATAAAAAGCCAGACTACTGTTTGCAACTACACATGGGGACAAAGATTGTACATTTTGGAAAAATGTACTCTGGTCTGATGAAACAAAAATAGAACTGTTTGGCCATAATGACCATCGTTATGTTTGGAGGAAAAAGGGGCCAGCTTGCAAGCCGAAGAACACCATCCCAACCGTGAAGCATGAGGGTGGCAGCATCATGTTGTACTATTCTGACATTTTACATTCTTAGGATCACCACTTTATTTTAACTGACCTTAGACAGGGATTTTCTACCAGGATTAAATGTCAGGAATTATGAAAAACGGAGTTTAAATGTATTTGGCTAAGGTGTATGTAAACTTCCGACTTCAACTGTATTTGCTTCTCTCTGTGTGGCTCAGAACTTTGTCTGGTGAGATTGTGTTATAAGTGTGTGAGAGAGTGGAAGGGGGCCTTGCTTGCTTGGGCGAGCGAGGAGTGGAGCACTAAAGCATGTGTAGCAGTGAATATTAGAGAAGGCTGAGTTTCAGCAAGTTTCCTGTGTGTACAGGAGGGCTCTCTGCATTTCTCTCTTCTCTCCCCTTTCTCATTCTTCTCACTCCATCTATCATTATAGTGAGCTTTTTTAAGTTGGCCTTCTGTCCTTTGTAAGAAATTATAGTAACAGTTTGTAACAAAATGTCTGTTCTCATTTGTTGTGACTCTAGTGTCAGGTTCAGCTAAACCATAATCATTCACATCCTACCTGACAAACAACAGTGGGTGTGTGCTTGGCTGGTTAGTGGAGACGAGTGCTGCTGATGTCACTGCTATGGGCATCAGAGAGGAGGGTGTGTCTAGCAGGTGCCAAAGGGGGTGTGTGCCTGGCCCTCTGCCCAAACTCCTGCAGGGTATCCAGGGATCACCCTGCCCTGGCCTCTCCTTCCTGCCCCACCCCTCACATCACC
This sequence comes from Oncorhynchus keta, assembly GCF_023373465.1. Classification (NCBI taxonomy): domain Eukaryota; kingdom Metazoa; phylum Chordata; class Actinopteri; order Salmoniformes; family Salmonidae; genus Oncorhynchus; species Oncorhynchus keta. Next base: position 16,547 of record NW_026290925.1, on the reverse strand, counting down.
CCATGAGGGGGGCGTGTTTGGGGAAACAACCTCCTCCTCACTCGCCCAACATCACCTCTCCTCTGTCTTTCCCCCTTTCTCTCTCCTCCCCTACTCACACACCCTCCACTGCAATATCTTTGTCCCTTTCTTCTCTCTACAGTATTAGAACAGAAGTTTGAGTTGTGCATGTGTCCAAGGTTAGCTTTTAGTCCTGTAAATATAGTAGCTATAGTACCTTCTCTTCTCCTCAGTAGATACACCCTCACCTCTAGTACCTTCTCCTCTTCTCCTCAGTATATACACCCTCACCTCTAGTACCTTCTCCTCTTCTCCTCAGTAGATACACCCTCATTTCTAGTACCTTCTACTCTCCTCTTCTCCTCAGTAGATACACCCTCATCTCTAGTACCTTCTCTTCTCCTCAGTAGATACACCCTCACCTCTAGTACCTTCTCTTCTCCTCAGTAGATACACCCTCATCTCTAGTACCTTCTCCTCTTCTCCTCAGTAGATACACCCCGACCTCTAGTACCTTCTCCTCTTCTCCTCAGTAGATACACCCTCACCTCTAGTCTCTTCTCCTCAGTAGATACACCCTCTCCTCTAGTCCCTTCTCTTCCCCTCAGTAGATACACCCTCACCATTTCTCACCATTTCTGCCTTTTAATGTCATGCTGATTGGCTGACAGCCATGGTATATCGGACCGTATACCACAGGTATGACAAAACATGTATTTTTACTGCTCTAATTATGTTGCTAACCAGTTTATAATTGCAATAAGGCACCTTGGGGGTTTGTGGTATGTAGTCTTACAGCTAAGGGCTGTATCCAGGCACTCTTCATTGCGTTGTGCATAAAAAACAGCCCTAAGCCGTGGTATATTGGCCATATAACACAGAACCCCGTGCCTTATTGCTTAAATAATAGTCTGCTCCTATAGATCAAATGTGAAAGTTTTCTCTCTGAAGGGTAAAGAGCTGATTTGGCTATGAGGAAGGTGATGAAGAATCCATGCCTCATTCAACCTCATGTCATAGTTCACACTGATCTGTGGAGGAGGAGAGGTAAAGGTGAAGGGAGAGTGTGAAAATGAATAATGTAAACTCCTCTGTTGCGTCTAGGCATTAAACAGTCTGTTTCCTCTCGGACTACATCATCAGCACTCAGATTGTTATCCCATAATTAGTGCCAGGAGTTTTTCCTGAGTTTACCTTAGGTGGGCCTTGATGAGGCTTTATGAGGGGTGTGGTGTGAGAGGTGCAGAGAAAGAGGAAGTTGGAGTAAGGAGATGTGTTTTAGGACTGATGAGAGTCTACAGGAAGCAGTCTGCAGGTCCTCTCGCTGTTTTTAAAGTCTATTCAACGACACCATTGTGGTTTGTTCTTTTAGCTGACATGGGCTGGTGGTTTGAGGTTTGGAACTGAACTCAGTCTGAAACCACAGAGGGAAGTGGGAGCCTTGGGCAGGTTCTCTCTGATCACTGGTTTATGAGGTGCGCTTCTGGGTAGATTTGTCCATAATAATTTGTCATCTATTAACTTTCATCAACTTACCATGTTAGCCGTTTTAGGCTGAAGAGCTTTGAAAGGAGATGGGTAAAGCCAACAGCAGCCTGTCTCCATCTCTGACCCGTTTCCATTCCTCTATTCATACTACACATGAGTTGTTCTGATATCATCCACAAGACGCCAGTCAACGACATGCACCCCTTTAAGATGATCCTGTCATTATGAGTCTGAATATGCCTAATTAAGAGGCCATACGTTAGGGAAGCTGGCATTTGATTGACAGTTGATAGACACTCCCGGTTCAAGTCACCGCATTTGAAATATGTTTATAATTTTTCTCCTTCCCATTTGGCACGTTATCCACAGGTGGCGGCTCACACCTTGTTGGTATTTAAGATATAATTAACGGTATATTACCGGATCATGCCGGTGGCTGGTTCCAGGGACGTCTCGCCGCCGGTACCGATGGCGGCAAGGAGTTGTCTGCCGCCGCATCAGCGTCTGGATGAGGGAGCACAGCCGAGTCCTATCTCATTACCGTAGAAACGCCCTAACGTATCGCCAGACACACGGCTCGACATCGTCGATGCACTTATTGATGAAGCCAGTGACAGGTTGTATACTCCTCATTGCCATTGGATGAATCCTGGAACATATTCCAGTCTGTGCTAGCAAAACAGTTCTGTAGTGTAGCATCCGCGTCATCTGACCACTTCCGTGTTTAGCGAGTCACTGGTACTTGCTGCTTTAGTTTTTGCTTGTACTCAGGAATTAGGAGGAGAGAATTATGGTCCGATTTGCCAAATTGAGGGTGGGGGAGAACTTTGTATGCATCTCTGTGTGGAGTAAAGGTGGTCTAGGAATTTGTTAACTCTGGTTGCACATATGACATGCTGGTAATAATTTGGTAAAACTGATTTAAGTTTGCCTGCATTAAAGTCCCTGGCCACTAGGAGTGCCACTTCTGGGTGAGCATTTTCTTCTTTGCGTTCTGTTGTGGTAAATAGACGGCTATGAATATTATAGATGAGAACTCTCTTGGTAGATAGTGTGGTCTACAGCTTATCATAAGGTACTCTACCTCAGGCAAGCAATACCTCGAGACTTCTTTAATATTAGACATTGCGCACCAGCTGTTATTGACAAATAGATACATCCCGACCCCTCGTCTTACCAGACGAAGCTTCTCTGATCTGCCACATCTCATTGTTCAGCCACATCTCATTGAAACATAAGATATTTCAGTTTTTAATGTCCCGTTGGTAGGATCATCTTAATCGTAGGTCATCAATTATTGCACATTATTGCACATTAGCAAGAAGAACGGATGGCAGTGGGAGTTTACTATGGATTCTCAGCAGGCTGCCTGATCTGTGGCGTCTTTTCTTCAAGCAAAAGGTGGGGATCTGGGCCTGTTCCAGAGAGAGCAGGATATCCTTCTCGTCAGACTCGTTAAAGGAAAAAGTTTCTTCCAGTCCGCGGTGAGTAATCGCTGTTCTGATGTCCAGAAGTTATTTTCTGTCATAAGAGACGGAAGCAACATTATGTAAAAAATAAGTTGCGCAACAAAACTAACAAATCAGCACAATTGGTTGAGAGAATGTAAAACGTCAGCAATGTTCTTTGGCATCATCTTTTTCTTATGAAGAGGTTTCTCAGATAGAGCCATTCTATGTCCTCTCTGTTTACCTGTCCCTGTCCTCTCTCTCATCTCCTTAACCCCTATAGGTTAACTCCTCTCTCTCTCATCTCCTTAACCCATATAGGCTGACTCCTCTCTCTCATCTCCTTAACCCCTATAGGTTCACTCCTCTCTCATCTCCTTAACCCCTATAGGTTAACTCCTCTCTCTCTCATCTCCTTAACCCCTATAGGCTGACTCCTCTCTCTCATCTCCTTAACCCATATAGGCTGACTCCTCTCTCTCATCTCCTTAACCCCTATAGGTTAACTCCTCTCTCTCTCTCATCTCCTTAACCCTTATAGGCTGACTCCTCTCTCTCATCTCCTTAACCCCTATAGGTTAACTCCTCTCTCATCTCCTTAACCCCTATAGGTTAACTCCTCTCTCTCTCATCTCCTTAACCCCTATAGGTTAACTCCTCTCTCTCTCATCTCCTTAACCCTTATAGGTTAACTCCTCTCTCTCTCATCTCCTTAACCCCTATAGGTTAACTCCTCTCTCTCTCATCTCCTTAACCCCTATAGGTTAACTCCTCTCTCTCTCATCTCCTTAACCCCTATAGGTTAACTCCTCTCTCTCTCATCTCCTTAACCCCTATAGGTTAACTCCTCTCTCTCTCTCATCTCCTTAACCCTTATAGGCTGACTCCTCTCTCTCATCTCCTTAACCCCTATAGGTTAACTCCTCTCTCTCTCATCTCCTTAACCCATATAGGCTGACTCCTCTCTCTCATCTCCTTAACCCCTATAGGTTAACTCCTCTCTCTCTCATCTCCTTAACCCCTATAGGTTAACTCCTCTCTCTCATCTCCTTAACCCCTATAGGTTAACTCCTCTCTCTCTCATCTCCTTAACCCCTATAGGTTAACTCCTCTCTCTCTCATCTCCTTAACCCCTATAGGCTGACTCCTCTCTCTCATCTCCTTAACCCCTATAGGTTAACTCCTCTCTCTCTCATCTCCTTAACCCATATAGGCTGACTCCTCTCTCTCATCTCCTTAACCCCTATAGGTTAACTCCTCTCTCTCTCATCTCCTTAACCCATATAGGCTGACTCCTCTCTCTCATCTCCTTAACCCCTATAGGTTAACTCCTCTCTCTCTCTCATCTCCTTAACCCCTATAGGTTAACTCCTCTCTCTCTCATCTCCTTAACCCCTATAGGCTGACTCCTCTCTCTCTCATCTCCTTAACCCCTATAGGCTGACTCCTCTATCTCATCTCCTTAACCCCTATAGGCTGACTCCTCTCTCTCATCTCCTTAACCCCTATAGGTTAACTCCTCTCTCTCTCATCTCCTTAACCCCTATAGGCTGACTCCTCTATCTCATCTCCTTAACCCCTATAGGCTGACTCCTCTCTCTCATCTCCTTAACCCCTATAGGTTAACTCCTCTCTCTCTCATCTCCTTAACCCCTATAGGTTAACTCCTCTCTCTCTCATCTCCTTAACCCCTATAGGTTAACTCCTCTCTCTCATCTCCTTAACCCCTAAAGGTTAACTCCTCTCTCTCTCATCTCCTTAACCCCTATAGGCTGACTCCTCTCTCTCATCTCCTTAACCCCTATAGGCTGACTCCTCTCTCTCATCTCCTTAACCCCTATAGGTTAACTCCTCTCTCTCTCATCTCCTTAACCCCTATAGGCTGACTCCTCTCTCTCATCTCCTTAACCCCTATAGGTTAACTCCTCTCTCTCTCATCTCCTTAACCCCTATAGGCTGACTCCTCTATCTCATCTCCTTAACCCCTATAGGCTGACTCCTCTCTCTCATCTCCTTAACCCCTATAGGCTGACTCCTCTCTCTCATCTCCTTAACCCCTATAGGTTAACTCCTCTCTCTCTCATCTCCTTAACCCCTATAGGCTGACTCCTCTCTCTCATCTCCTTAACCCCTATAGGTTAACTCCTCTCTCTCATCTCCTTAACCCCTATAGGTTAACTCCTCTCTCTCATCTCCTTAACCCATATAGGCTGACTCCTCTCTCTCATCTCCTTAACCCCTATAGGTTAACTCCTCTCTCTCATCTCCTTAACCCATATAGGCTGACTCCTCTCTCTCATCTCCTTAACCCCTATAGGTTAACTCCTCTCTCTCGCGCTCTCATCTCCTTAACCCCTATAGGCTGACTCCTCTCTGTCATCTCCTTAACCCCTATAGGTTAACTCCTCTCTCTCTCATCTCCTTAACCCCTATAGGCTGACTCCTCTATCTCATCTCCTTAACCCTATAGGTTAACTCCTCTCTCTCTCATCTCCTTAACCCCTATAGGTTAACTCCTCTCTCTCTCATCTCCTTAACCCCTATAGGCTGACTCCTCTATCTCATCTCCTTAACCCCTATAGGTTAACTCCTCTCTCTCTCATCTCCTTAACCCCTATAGGCTGACTCCTCTATCTCATCTCCTTAACCCTATAGGTTAACTCCTCTCTCTCTCATCTCCTTAACCCCTATAGGTTAACTCCTCTCTCTCTCATCTCCTTAACCCCTATAGGTTAACTCCTCTCTCTCTCATCTCCTTAACCCCTATAGGCTGACTCCTCTATCTCATCTCCTTAACCCCTATAGGTTAACTCCTCTCTCTCTCATCTCCTTAACCCCTATAGGCTGACTCCTCTATCTCATCTCCTTAACCCTATAGGTTAACTCCTCTCTCTCTCATCTCCTTAACCCCTATAGGTTAACTCCTCTCTCTCTCATCTCCTTAACCCCTATAGGTTAACTCCTCTCTCTCTCTCATCTCCTTAACCCCTATAGGCTGACTCCTCTATCTCATCTCCTTAACCCCTATAGGTTAACTCCTCTCTCTCTCTCATCTCCTTAACCCCTATAGGTTAACTCCTCTCTCTCTCATCTCCTTAACCCCTATAGGTTAACTCCTCTCTCTCTCATCTCCTTAACCCCTATAGGTTAACTCCTCTCTCTCTCATCTCCTTAACCCCTATAGGCTGACTCCTCTCTCTCATCTCCTTAACCCATATAGGCTGACTCCTCTCTCTCTCTTGATCTCTCTCCATCTCTCTCCTCTCTCGATCTCTCTATCTCATCTCCTTAACCCCTATAGGTCTCTCCTCCAGAGAGAGGCCAAGGAGAGGTCAGGGCTAGAGATACACTTTACACACTTTACATTAACACAGTCACCACACATTAACACACAGTCACCACACATTAACACACAGTCACGATACATTAACATACAGTCACCATACATTAACACACAGTCACCATACATTAACACACAGTCACCATACATTAACACACAGTCACCATACATTAACATACAGTCACCATACATTAACACACAGTCACCATACATTAACACACAGTCACCATACATTAACACACAGTCACCATACATTAACACACAGTCACCATACATTAACACACAGTCACCATACATTAACACACAGTCACCACACATTAACACACAGTCACGATACATTAACATACAGTCACCATACATTAACACACAGTCACCATACATTAACACACAGTCACCATACATTAACACACAGTCACCATACATTAACATACAGTCACCATACATTAACACACAGTCACCATACATTAACACACAGTCACCATACATTAACACACAGTCACCATACATTAACACACAGTCACCATACATTAACACACAGTCACCATACATTAACACACAGTCACCACACATTAACACACAGTCACCACACATTAACACATAGTCACGATACATTAACACACAGTCACCACACATTAACACACAGTCACCACACATTAACATACAGTCACGATACATTAACATACAGTCACCACACATTAACACACAGTCACCATACATTAACACACAGTCACCACACATTAACACATAGTCACGATACATTAACACACAGTCACCATACATTAACATACAGTCACCATACATTAACACACAGTCACCATACATTAACATACAGTCACCACACATTAACACACAGTCACCATACATTAACACACAGTCACCATACATTAACACACAGTCACCACACATTAACACACAGTCACCATACATTAACACACAGTCACCACACATTAACACACAGTCACCATACATTAACACACAGTCACGATACATTAACACACAGTCACCATACATTAACACACAGTCACCATACATTAACATACAGTCACCATACATTAACACACAGTCACCATACATTAACACACAGTCACCATACATTAACACACAGTCACCATACATTAACACACAGTCACCATACATTAACACACAGTCACCATACATTAACACACAGTCACCATACATTAACACACAGTCACCATACATTAACACACAGTCACCATACATTAACACACAGTCACCATACATTAACACACAGTCACCATACATTAACACACAGTCACCACACATTAACACACAGTCACCATACATTAACACACAGTCACCATACATTAACACACAGTCACCATACATTAACATACAGTCACCACACATTAACACACAGTCACGATACATTAACACACAGTCACGATACATTAACACACAGTCACCATACATTAACACACAGTCACCACACATTAACACACAGTCACGATACATTAACACACAGTCACCATACATTAACACACAGTCACCATACATTAACACACAGTCACCATACATTAACACACAGTCACCATACATTAACACACAGTCACTTTACCTTAACACACAGACTTAGTCACCCTTCTATGACGCTATGATATGTCTACATTAGACTGTATGTTTAGTTCATTATTAATATATCTGCTTTGTTAAATTACATCTATGAATATTTCACTGCGTTATAACAACCTACAGACGAGTATAGGGTCCATTTTCATGTACAGTACATTGTGTAAAATCATTTTTCTTCTCTCTCTCTAGACATTAGTTCCCTGTATCTGTGTGGACTTGTGTGAGTGATACATGCTTAGACAACTGAACCAGAAATGATGCCGGTTCATCCGTGGGTGTGTACTCTAATTTCTAGGATCTTACACATTCCCAGAACATTCCTTTTAAGGTTTAAATGTCTTCTATGTAACCTCGCGGGTCACGCAAACCATTCCACAGAGAAGGTTAACATTGCCAGAGTGCATTGCTAACATGTTTGGCTGTGTATTTTTCATTTTTCTGACACATTCTACACAGCGGGAACTCCCTGATTAAACTGAAGTCACCTACCTGTTGTTTTTCTGTACTGCTCCATATCTCTACACGTTCTCCCGTGGAACTCTGTAGCAGGCTGAGCTCGGACATCTCCCTCCCTTTCCCCTCTTGTCTTCTAAGTTGGGCGACCCCCCAGACATTTGGAACAGCACAAATAAATAATCATGAGATTAAAAACTATAGAAACATCGAAACAAAAATATAAGACTCATAAATATAAAAAATAAGTAACAAAGACAAATAGAAACAAATTGTAGTATATAAAAGAGAATATAATTATTACACTATTACCCTATTGCTAACAAAAAAACACACAAATTAAACAAAATTGTACAAATACTATATCACACAAATACACAAATGAAATAAGATGCTTATAAAGATGAGAACCTGATTATTGCACTTCACACAAACACACAAACTAAATGTCACCACTAATTGCATTAATAATTGCATTAGTACTGTACAAAGTTAGAGGTGCGCTATTTGATAGATCCCACCACTCCTCCTACCTCGGGCTTCTAGTGGGGAGACCTGAGGTCAACCTACCCCCACTCCCTCTACCTCGGGCTTCTAGTGGGGAGACCTGAGGTCAACCTACCCCCGCCCCCCTCCCCATCTCGTACTTCTGAGGAGCTCACAAACTAGAATCAGGGCGCCCATTCCGACAAGGTTGATTGACCCACAGTCCCACATGGTGACATGATATCATTGACATGACGTGCAAATGAGTGATAGAAAACTGATCGTGCAAATGTCACCATACGGAGTATTTTACTTTTTAAAATGTTTTATTTTGTCATTTTTGCGGGGGGCAGCGGCCCCTGGCCGGGCTTCTAGTGGGGAGACCTGAGGTCAACCTACCCCCACTCCCTCTACCTCGGGCTTCTAGTGGGGAGACCTGAGGTCAACCTACCCCCACTCCCTCTACCTCGGGCTTCTAGTGGGGAGACCTGAGGTCAACCTACTCCCTCTACCTCGGGCTTCTAGTGGGGAGACCTGAGGTCAACCTACCCCCACTCCCCTACCTCGGGCTTTCAGTGGGGAGACCTGAGGTCAACCTACCCCCACTCCCCTACCTCGGGCTTCCAGTGGGGAGACCTGAGGTCAACCTACCCCCACTCCCCTACCTCTGGCTTTCAGTGGGGAGACCTGAGGTCAACCTACCCCCACTCCCCTACCTCGGGCTTCTAGTGGGGAGACCTGAGGTCAACCTACCCCCACTCCCCTACCCCGGGCTTCTAGTGGGGAGACCTGTGGTCAACCTACCCCCACTCCACTACCTCGGGCTTCTAGTGGGGAGACCTGAGGTCAACCTACCCCCACTCCCCTACCCCGGGCTTCTAGTGGGGAGACCTGTGGTCAACCTACCCCCACTCCCCTACCTCGGGCTTCTAGTGGGGAAACCTGTGGTCAACCTACCCCCACTCCCCTACCTCGGGCTTTCAGTGGAGAGACCTGAGGTCAACCTACCCCCTCCCCCTATCTCGGGCTTCCAGTGGGGAGACCTGAGGTCAACCTACCCACTCCCCCTATCTCGGGCTTCCAGTGGGGAGACCTGAGGTCAACCTACCCCCTCCCCCTATCTCGGGCTTCCAGTGGGGAGACCTGAGGTCAACCTACCCCCTCCCCCTATCTCGGGCTTCCAGTGGGGAGACCTGAGGTCAACCTACCCCCGCCCCCCTCCCCATCTCGTACTTCTGAGGAGCTCACAAACTAGAATCAGGGCGCCCATTCCGACAAGGTTGATTGACCCACAGTCCCACATGGTGACATGATATCATTGACATGACGTGCAAATGAGTGATAGAAAACTGATCGTGCAAATGTCACCATACGGAGTATTTTACTTTTTAAAATGTTTTATTTTGTCATTTTTGCGGGGGGCAGCGGCCCCTGGGCCCATGTCGCATATGCCTAAATCCGCCACTGGGGTCTGTCTATCTGTCTCTGTGTCTGTCTGTCTTTGTATTTCATGCATGGGGATTTTCGGTCAGTGATGAGCACAGCACTGACTCCCAGGTGCCCTGATACCAACTCAAAACAGTACAGTAGACTATAGCAGGAGTCTTGATTATGCTGACATAGCATGTCTGTGCTATTCCACCCACCCTACCATGACATTGCATAAAGGCCCTGCCCTCTTGTCCTCAATTACACCTCCATCAGAGAGGACTTCTGCCAAGCCTGTTCCTATCGGGAGCCCCAAGGCACTGCATCTCAGTGCTAGAGGCATCACTTCAGACCCTCGTTCGATTCCAGGCTGTGATTGGGAGTCCCATAGAGCTGCGCACAATTGGCCCAGCATCGTCCGAGTTAGGGTTTGGCCTGGGTAGGCTGTCATTGTAAATAAGAATTTGTTCTTAACTGACGTGCCTAGTTAAGTAAAGGTTAAATGAAAAATTCCATCTATCAACTACTGTGTGCTACCTGGAACCGACGGGGCAGAAAAGACAAACGTTCCCAACCACAGTTTCCGTTAAACTGGAATCTGCCTCTGGTTAGGCTAGGTGACTTTCTCAGGTGTTGTGGGTGTAGCCCATGTTGGGATGAGCAGATAGGAGTACAATTATGTTGGCCTGACATGCTGATGTAAGGTCTGTTTAGTGTTTTTCTCCCTAGTGGTGAAGGTTAGGAATTAAGGGTGGTAAGCTGATCCTAGATAGATCTGTGCCGAACGGCCAACTTCTAGCGTGATGCATCCTGATGATTTGCAGGGAGCCTATCAGGAGTCATGGCCTGACACATCAGTGCTCTGCCCCGCCGCATCACCTGATTGGCCAGGTGTCAAACAAGAAATGATTCATATGAGAGCAGATATTAACACACACTCTCTCAAACATACACTACCGTTCAAATGTTTGGGGTCCTTGTTTTTGAAAGAAAAGCACATTTCTGTCCACTAAAATAACATCACATTGATCAGAAATACAGTGTAGACATTGTTAATGTTGTAAATGACTATTGTAGCTGGAAACGGTAGATTTTTTTTGGAATATCGACATAGGCGTACAGAGGCCTATTTTCAGCATCCATCACTCCTGTGTTCCAATGGCACGTTGTGTTAGCTAATCCAAGTTTATCATTTTAAAAGGCTAATTGATCATTAGAAAACCCTTTTGCAATTATGTTAGTGTTGTTGAGTGCTGAACTGTAGTCAATGAACAGCATTCTTACATAGGCATTCCTGTTGTCCACATGGGATAGGGCAGTGTGATGGCTATTGCATCGTCTGTGGACCTGTTGGGGCGATATGCAAACTGAAGTGGGTCTAGGGTGGCCGGTAATGTGGAGGTGATATGATCCTTGACTAGTCTCTCAAAGCACTTCATGATGACAGAAGTGAGTGCTACGGGGCGGTAGTCATTTAATTCAGTTATCTATGCTTTCTTGGGTACAGGGACAATGGTGGCCATCTTGAAGCATGTGGGGACAGCAGACTTGGATAGGGAGCGATTGAATATGTCTGTAAACACACCAGCCAGCTGGTCTGTGCATGCTCTGAGTATGCAGCTAGGGATGCCGTCTGGGCCGGCAGCCTTGCGAGGGTTAACACGTTTAAATGTCTTACGTCGGTCACGGAGAAGGAGGGGGGGTGGGGCAGTCCTTGTTAACGGGCCGCGGCGGTTACACTGTATTATCCTCAAAGCGGGCAAAGAAGGTGTTTAGTTTGTCTGGAAGCGTGATGTCGGTGTCCTTGATGTGGCTGGTTTTCTTTTTGTAGTCTGATTGTCTGTAGTCCCTGCCACATACGTCTCATGTCTGAGCCGTTGAATTGCAACTCCACCTTGTCCCTGTACTGGCATTTCACTTGTTTGATTGCCTTGCAGAGGGGAATAGTTACACGGTTTATATTCAGACGTATTCTCAGACCTCTTTCCATGGTTAAATGCAGTGGATTGCTCTTTCAGTTTTGTGTGAATGCTGCCATCCATCCATGGTTTCTGGTTAGTGTAGGTTTTAATAGTCACAGTGGATACAACATCTCGCCATCATTGCTGCCGGTGTCTTGGAGCTAGAATCAGGATCATGTATACTGTGCTAATGACGACTCACAAAAAGAGCAAAGGAGAGCATTGTACAATACGGTGAACTGAGCAAACAAGGCATTTGTGGTACATGGATGCCGCCATCTTTTTGGTACTCCGCTATTGTGATGTCATCACATGCAAATGTAATTGTAGTCTTTTGATTTAGAATGGCCATGAAATAGAATGGATGTAAAGTGTTTCAAATCAACGCTCTTATGTTGTAGTAGTGTCGTACATGTAGCCTGTACTTGGCAGCTAAAGGCTGAATTGCAATACACAAAACAACAACATCTTGAATTGCTTGAAAAGTATCAAACAAGCATCAAGTCTCTAGCTTCAGAGGTTGTCGCTGCTTGGTTAAGGAATCTACCTGCATTGCTGGCAGCCCGAGCTGGGTGGGTGGTAGTCAAGCTGGGTGGGTGGTAGTCAAGCTGGGTGGGTGGTAGTCGAGCTGGGTGGGTGGTAGTCAAGCTGGGTGGGTGGTAGTCAAGCTGGGTGGGTGGTAGTCGAGCTGGGTGGGTGGTAGTCGAGCTGGGTGGGTGGTAGTCAAGCTGGGTGGGTGGTAGTCGAGCTGGGTGGGTGGTAGTCAAGCTGGGTGGGTGGTAGTCAAGCTGGGTGGGTGGTAGTCAAGCTGGGTGGGTGGTAGTCGAGCTGGGTGGGTGGTAGTCAAGCTGGGTGGGTGGTAGTCAAGCTGGGTGGGTGGTAGTCGAGCTGGGTGGGTGGTAGTCGAGCTGGGTGGGTGGTAGTCGAGCTGGGGGGTGGTGGGTGGTGGTCGAGCTGGGTGGGTGATGGTCGAACTGGGGGTGGTAGTGGAACTGGGTGGGTGGTGGTCGAACTGGGTGGGTGGTGGTCGAGCTGGGTGGGTGGTGGTCGAGTTGTCTCGCTGGAGTTGTCCTCAGATGTTGTTCTCAGCCCACTGTAGCCACTGAACAAATAATCCACTAGTGACGTGTAGCACCCACTTAAGTGATGTTTTCTGCTGGCAATACGGGCGCTAAAAGCTCCCCACACATCATTCAGATTACTAGTCATCTTCACAGTGAGGCAGCCCTCTGCCAGCTCAGCACTGCAGTCCTCTCACGCTCTGAGTGGTGAAACAAGAATCTGGCTAGCTAAGCAAACCAAACAAATTGAGCTGCCGCATTTTTGCAGTTCCGATGCGCAAGACAGGTATATATTGGATCAAAATTAAATTAGTTATCAAAAACAAAAAGCACCTAAAATCAACTAATTATGTGGAATATCTACAGGAGCTCTCAGCCTATGCTGCCAATACGGCCTCATGAGACTTATCAACCACACCTTCTAAATGGACACATTCAAATCAAATCAAACTGTATTTGTCACATGCGCTGAATAGATAGAGTGTAGACCTTACCGTGAAATGCTTACTTACAAGCCCTTAACCAACAGTGCAGTTCAAGAAGAGTTAAGAAAATATTTACCAAATAAACTAGAGTAAAAAATAAAAAGCAACAAAATAACGAGGCTATATACAGGGGGTACCGAGTCAGTGTGCAGGGGTACAGGTTAGTTGAGGTAACTTGTACATGTAGGTAGGGGTGAAGTGACTGCATAGATAATAAACAGCGAGTAGCAGCAGTGTACAAAACAAATGGGGGGGGGGGTCAATGTAAATACTCTGGTGTCCATTTGATTAATTGTTCAGCTTTATAACTTTACAACTGACATTCTACCACATTCCCTTTGTTTGATTGGCATCCTGTCATGTTCAAATACAGTTGAAGTCGGACGTTTACATACACCTTAGCCAAATACATTTAAACTCAGTTTTTCACCATTCCTGACATTTAATCCTAGTAAAAATGCCCTGTCTTAGGTCAGTTAGGATCACCACTTTATTTTGAGAATGTGAAATGTCAGAAAAATAGTAGAGAAAATTATTTCTTTCTGCTTTTATTTCTTTCATCACATTCCCAGTGTGTCAGAAGTTTACATCCACTGAATTAGTATTTGGTAGCATTGCCTTTAAATTGTTTGACTTGGGTCAAATGTTTTGGGTAGCCTTCCACATGCTTCCCACAATATGTTGGGTGAATTTTGGCCCATTCCTCCTGACAGAGCTGGTGTAACTGAGTCAGGTTTGTAGGCCTCCTTGCTCGCACACGCTTTTTCAGTTCTGCACACAAATGTTCTATAGGATTGAGGTCAGGGCTTTGTGATGGCCAGTACGTTGACTTTGTTGTCCTTAAGCCAATTTGACACAACTTTGGAAGTATGCTTGGGGTCATTGTCCATTTGGAAGACCCATTTGCGACCAAGCTTTAACTTCCTGACTGTTGTTTTGAGATGTTACTTCGATATATCTATGTAATTTTCCTACCTCATGATGCCATCTATTTTGTGAAGTGCACCAGTGGCTTCTTCCTTGCTGAGCGGCCTTTCAGGTTATGTCGATATAAGACTCGTTTTACTGTGGATATAGATACTTTTGTACCTATTTCCTCCAGCATCTTCACAAGGTCCTTTGCTGTTGTTCTGGGATTGATTTGCACTTTTCGTGCCAAAGTACGTTCATCTCTAGGAGACAGAATGCGTCTCCTTCCTGAGCTGTATGACGGCTGCGTGGTCTTGGCTTATTTATTTTTGATTTTCCCATGATGTCAGGCAAAGAGGCACTGAGTTTGAAGGTAGGCCTTGAAATACATCCACAGGTACACCTCCAATTGACTCAAATGATGTCAATTAGCCTATCAGAAGCTTCTAAAGCCATGACATAATTTTCAGGAATTTTCCAAACTGTTTAATAACTTCTTATGGCTGGGGGGGCAGTATTGAGTAGCTTGAATTAATAAGTTGCCCAAAGTAAACAGCCTGCTACTCAGTCTCAGTTGCTAATATATGCATATTATTAGTAGTATTGGATATAAAACACTCTAAAGTTTCTAAAACTGTTTGATGTCTGTGAGTATGACAGAACTCATATGGCAGGCAAAATCCTGAGGAGAAATCAAAACCGGAAGTGAGAAATCTGAGCTTTGTATGTATTCACCAATGAAATCCCCTTGAGATATTAATGATGTTGCACTGCCTAGGGGTTCCACTAGATGTCAACCATCAATAGAAATTTGAATGAGACTTCTACGGTGTTATGGGAGTGAATGAGAGCAGAATCTATCAGGTGTCTGGCAGTCAGCCATTTTCTGATCACGCTTATTCCTTATGGTACCCACTTGCGTTCCATTGCTCATGAAGACACGAAGGAATATTCCGGTTGGAACTTTATTGAAGCTATATGTTAAAAACTTCCTAATGATTGATTCTGTACTTAGTTTGAAATGTTTCCTCGACCTGTAATATAACTTTTTGAAGTTTTTGTCCGATGTAACGCTGACCAGAATGAGCGTTTGGATATGTGTACCAAACGCACTAACAAAAGAAGGTATTTGGACATAAATAATGGACAATATTGAACAAAAAAAAACATTTATTGTGGACCTGGGATTCCTGGAGTGCTTTCCGATGTAGATCATCAAAGGTAAGGGAATATTTATCGTGTAATTTCTTGTTTATGTTCACGCCATCATTACGGCTATTGTGACGTTTACTTCTGAGCGCCGGCTCAGATTATTGCATGGGTTTCTTTTTCCGTAAAGTTTTTTAAAAATCTGACACAGCGGTTGCATTAAGTAGAGGTATATCTATAATTCCATGTGTATAACTTGTATTATCATCTACATTTATGATGATTATTTATGTTGAATGATGTGGCTATGCAAAATCACTGGATGTTTTTGGAACTAGTGAATGTAACACGCTAATATAAACTCATATTTTGATATATATGAACTTTATCAAACAAAACACACATGTATTGTGTAACATGAAGTCCTATGAGTGTCATCTGATGAAGATGATCAAAGGTTATTGATGAATTTGATCTCTATTTGTGATTTTTGTGACTCTGGCTGGAAAAAAATGCCTGTGTTTTTCTGTGGCTATGTGGTGACCTAACATAATCGTTTGTGGTGCTTTTGCAGTAAAACATATTTGAAATCGGACGCTGTGGTGGGATTAACAACAAGATTAGCTTTAAAATGGTATGAGATACATGTATGTTTGAGGAATTTTAATTATGACATTTTTGATTTTTGGAAATTGGCGCCCTGCACTTTCACTGGCTGTTGTCATATCGCTCCCATTAACGGGATTGCA